>NC_060187.1:58550162-58850162 GCF_021184085.1 Oncorhynchus gorbuscha
TATCTGTGTACTCATAATTGATTCTCTGTTTTATCGCCACCGCAATGCCGCCAAGATAACTGAGCTGCCGTGGATGGCATAAAACCCCCTGTGAGGTTTGATAGACTGTCACATCATACTGTACTGCAGCTTTGAAACAGAGAGCAAGAGAGAAAAACTGGGGGAAATAGGCACTCGGTTGCAGTTCCTTATATGTGCCCCGGTGCTAAACATTACACAAAGCCCAATACAATTTTCAATTGTCTAGGTTGTCATAGGTGTAGATGAATGCATGATTGTAAGGAAAGATTCTGTGACTACACACCAAACAACAGCATATTATTAAACGCAGAAGATCTCTTTGGTCTGCTTTTGATATAATTAACTTAACTTGAACTTAATTTGTTTTGCTTTCACTTTCTCCACTTTCAGTATTTGTGCTGGAGGAAAACAGTGTACAGTGTACATTTTAGGACACCCTCAGCCTCAAGCCAGACACTGTCTATGTAACACCACCAGAGGCCTCAGACAGATCAGGTCCATGGACAGCCCCAGACAATAGCTGTGCCTAAATGCATTACCCTCTCTTTGTTGACAGAAGCTGGCATACTCAAAATAACTGGAGGTTAATATGGTTTAATGCAGTGTTTCCCAAACTCAGTCCTGCGTACGACAAGGGGTGCGCGTTTTCGTTTTTCAAATAACGAAAGCTTAGTGATGAGTTGATCATTTGAATCAGCGTGTAGAGCTAGGTCAGAATGGGTGCATATTTACCACTTTTTTCTATTCTTTGTTTGTATTTTTTTTTTTACAAAGTCAACTTCTTTATCAGTTTAGAAATGATGCAGACATTATTTTCTTTGATTTGTTTTACAAAACAATTATATTTGAATTTAAGAGATTCAGTTAGTCTTTCTCTTAAGTTGGCTTTGAACGGAAAAACATGTTAACCAAAAAGGGGGGCTGGTGAATTCAGAGGCAAATGAATTAATACTGAGAAAATAAGAATAAAGTAATCTGACAGTATGTAGAAAGGGCTTTTGATGTTTCTTGTGAAAAAAAAACCGTTCAACTGAAGGCTGGCTGTTCACATCGGAAGACTGTTGAAGTACTGCTGGGCTGAAATGGAGAGAATGCTCTCTTACAAAGGTTCCAATCCTCCCTTTACACCCCCCCCCCCCCCTCAACAAATAACCCCATGGTTTTTGCAACACCCTCCTCCACCTCCTTACTCTACACCAGCTTTGAACATCAGCAGCTCCGGCGGTTTCCCTGGCACAACCAAGTCCCCCAGTTATGCGGACACAAAAACAACCTCTGTCTGTCTCAGATTCTCCTGGACAATGACAATGACTGTCTCTGACCGCACTGGACATTATTAACTGAGCATATTTAAAATGAATTATGTCTTCAACTACCAAAGAGGTTCTCACCATTGAAAAAAGGAAACTGTCATCTTCCTGCCTATGTGTGAACCCAGCAAACACGGAACGTTACTGTAACGTTCCGTCCACGTTCTCCATTGGTTCTTTAAAAAACAACATTGTTTGCACTTTCACCAGCAGTGACTAAAGGACCTCTGCTGAAGTCAGTTTTATTTTTCTTCCCATGTTAGATTTTCTCCCGCGTGACTCACAGTGAGTCACAATGTGCCCTGTCAGGAGGGATTAGAGGGGTATATGAGCATGGCACTGTCAGCCACGTTTTCCGCAGGGGGTAAGGGAGGTTGGTGGGGTTGCGGGAGAGTGCGTGACAGGGTGTACTGCTGGTGGACACCATGGGGAAGGTTGTTGTCGGTGCACATATATGGGCGCACGCACTCACATGCACCCTTGTGAACAAGCAGCACACATGGCATGGCGCAAAGCTTGGCAGCTGCTTCAGACAATTGCTTTCAACATGGAAAGGTGTTGGTTGGGATTTAGAGGATTGTCAGACCATTTCCAGTTTGTTGCATGTGCCATTCACGGATATTTTTGTTGTTGTTTTGACACCACTGACACCATTTAAATAAAATAAAAACAATACCAGAATAACAGTAAGAGCATGAAATGCAGGATGAAACCAGTGGATTGTGGATCCAGTGGGTTCAAAGATGAGTCTCTCGTCACACTTACCTGCCTGACCATATCAAACATCACAGGCATGATAATGACATGGGCTGTACTGTACAGGTAGCGGGGGGGGAAAAATGTATCACTGATTAGAAAAGACAGACCTAGAAAGGTGTGGATGGATCTGAGAGAATTAAAGAGGGAGATCTGTTCAAATAAAATGTGCTAGACTGGAAAACATTGGGTTTGGATTCTTCTGTCCACCCTACCTCTACACTCAGCCTGAAGTAAAACATGCAATCGCAAACAAGTGTTTTCCTTGGCACTGCTTTCAAGGCTAGGTCATGAGTTGGCTTAGTGTTGTTTCACCTCCCAGCAGCCACCTGGATAGCCACGGTGCATCAAATTGGCTGAGGAGGTTGAGACTGCACCACATGGGCGTGTTTCACCACATTTCAGACACTAATGACAGAATCGAGAGGGTTTACAGTCCAGGGGCGTTCCGAGGGCACAGACTACACCACATGCTGGGCAAAATAAATGGAGTGGTCAGCCTATGAAAAAACTCTAGAGGTTGCCAGTGAGGACCTGAGGTTAGTATAGACTTGATTAGGATCACTAACACCTTTTCTTCTCACACCCTTCTGAGTTCAGGGTTCACGCTGACCCTTTGTATGGTGTTCCTGTCAGTACATAAAAGGATGGGTTAATGTTTTGAAAGACCTCACTGTATGTCTGTGTCTGTGTCACTCACTGACTGTGGTCTCCAAGGCCTTAGTATACACGTCTTCTTCCTCTCCTCCTGTAGTGGAGGTGAATAGTGGATTGGATACAATAGCACATTTGCAACCAGATCCCAGCCCCCCCAAAGGCTCCAAAGGAAGTTCATTGTTGAGTGGGAACATTTTGAATGGGAAAATCTTCCCCCCAATGCACCAGAGTAGCCTATTAGTCCTTGCTCCAATTGACGGGGCTAATGAGGAAATTAAGATTTAATTCATTCACCCAAAGGACAAGATGAGGAAGAGACAGCAAGGGGAGAAAGAGGGCCCTATCTTTGATTTAAAGGTTAATTTTGAGAAGGGAGACAATGGGGGACACAGAGTGTTCCTGACAATATATTGATGTGCCTGGATCCAAGCCAGATCCAAGCCAGTTCCTCTGGGTGGGGGGTCCCGCCACATGAAAAAAAGAAGAGAGAGACAAAGCGACAGCCAAATTCTAGTCGTACCTGCGGAGTCACGCAGCGACAATTATGAGCATTGGCCTCATCAGTAGCGTTAACGGCTAGACTCTGCCTTATGCCAACAGTGATCTGAGCTCCTCTTGGAACTCTTATTCAGGTGGTGCAGACGTTAGCTGCTCAGCTCAGCACATGACTTTGACAAGGTCAGCCTTGAGGAGCAGCAGGCAGGCTGGCATGGTGCTGAATATCTTATTCCAGCACCCTGGCGACCTTGCCACGCTCAGCACCGGTGTCCACGTAGATAACGTTAAGAATTATTTACAGTACAGAAGTCATTCTATCAAACAAACTGTACTCTCATCATCTGTCATCAACGGTCAGTTAAGTAATGTTTTGAGGCTTATATGTCAGGTATACAGTGTCCATATTGGGACAGCTTCAGTGTCATTGACACCAACTCCTTGTGACCAGGGGCGAAAGTATTTTTTTCTTCCAGGTACAAGGACCTCATATTTGGCACCCCCAAAAAGTATGGGCCTAGTCCTAGAATTACTTATAAATTCCCTATTAATTCAATAGGATCTTGGTGGGCTTAGTCGTTAAGATTTATCATTTAACTTTTAAAATGTATTACCTTTTATTGTGGCATAAACATAGCCAGTCTTGATGTTTTAATCTGATTGTAAAAACAATCACTTCAAAGGGCTCCTTTACTAGGCTACCTGCACACGTTCATCCACTAGCAACACATTCCAGCCTCCAAACAGTGGTGTCGGCCACTCATATCTACCCGGGCTGAATGTTACCTGGTTGAGTCACAGACGTGATCTTCCTGTTCGGTTTTACGCCACCTCGTGCGCCGGAAGAGGTATTCGTAAGGTATACTCAGGCTTGTCTCAGGGTAGTAAGTTGGTGGTCTGTTGATATCCCTGTAGTGCTTTGGCAAAGTGGGTGGGGTTATATCCTGCCTGGTTGGCCCTGTCCAGAGGTATCGTCGGACGGGGCCACAGTGTCCCCCGACCCACCCGTGTCTCAATCTCCAGTCTCCAGTATCTATGCTGCAACAGTCTATGCCAGGGGAGGGGGCTAGGGTCATTCTATAATATCTGGTGTAATTCTCCTGTCTTATCTGGTGTCCTGTGTGAATTTAAGTTTCTCCCTCTAATTCTCCCTCTCCCATCCTGTAGGATCTGAGTCATGCCTCACGAATACCTAGCCTAATGACTAATGTCTGTCCACAGTCCACCAAATCGTGCTGCTGCTCCAGTTTCAACTGTTCTGCCTGGAAGCCAAGGAACCCTGACCTGTTCACCGGACGTGCTACCTTGCCCCGGACATGCTGTTTTTGACTCTCTCAATACCGCACCTGCTGTCTCAACCTCTGAATGCTCAGTTATGAAAAGCCAACAGACATCTACTCCTGAGGTACTGACCTGTTGCACCCTCTACACTGAGAATATTATTTGACCCTGCTGGCCATCTATGAACATTTGAACATCTTGAAGAGCAATTTGTCCTTAAATGTCCATGGACTCTTATAATCTTCTTATATTTTTTTCCCATTCCTCCTTGCAAAACAGCTCGAGCTCAGTGAGGTTGGATGGAGAGCATTTGTGAACAGCAGGTTTCAGTTCTTTCCACAGATTCTCGATTGGATTCAGGTCTGGACTTTGACTTGGCCATTCTAACACCTGGATATGTTTATTTTTGAACCATTCCATTGTAGATTTTGCTTTATGTTTTGGATCATTGTCTTGTTGGAAGACAAATCTCCGTCCCAGTCTCAGGTCTTTTGCAGACATCAGGTTTTCTTCCAGAATGGTCCTGTATTTGGCTCCATCCATCTTCCCATCAATTTTAACCATCTTCCCTGTCCCCGCCGAAGAAAAGTAGGCCCAACCCATGATGCTGCCACCACCATGTTTGACAGTGGGGATGGTGTGTTCAGGGTGATGAGCTGTGTTGCTTTTACGCCAAACATAACGTTTTGCATTGTTGCCAAAAAGTTCAATTTTGGTTTCATCTGACCAGAGTACCTTCTTCCACATGTTTGGTGTGTCTCCCAGGTGGCTTGTGGCAAACTTTAAACAACACTTTTTATGGATATCTTTAAGAAATGGCTTTCTTCTTGCCACTCTTCCATAAAGGCCAGATTTGTGTAATATACGACTGATTGTTGTCCTATGGACAGAGTCTCCCACCTCAGCTGTAGATCTCTACAGTTCATCCAGAGTGATCATGGGCCTCTTGGCTGCATCTCTGATCAGTCTTCTCCTTGTATGAGCTGAAAGTTTAGAGGGACGGCCAGGTCTTGGTAGATTTGCAGTGGTCTGATACTCCTTCCATTTCAATATTATCGCTTGCACAGTTCTCCTTGGGATGTTTAAAGCTTGGGAAATATTTTTGTATCCAAATCCGGCTTTAAACTTCTTCACAACAGTATCTCGGACCTGCCTGAGACTATCACAGTGCAGGTGCATTTATGCGGAGACTTGATTACACACAGGTGGATTGTATTTATCATCATTAGTCATTTAGGTCAACATTGGATCATTCAGAGATCCTTACTGAACTTCTGGAGAGATTTTGCTGCACTGAAAGTAAAGGGGCTGAATAATTTTGCACGCCCAATTTTTCAGTTTTTGATTTGTTAAAAAAGTTTGAAATATCCAATAAATGTAGTTCCACTTCATGATTGTGTCCCACGTGTTGTTGATTCTTCACAAAAAAATACAGTTTTATATCTCTATGTTTGAAGCTTGAAATGTGGCAAAAGGTCGCAAAGTTCAAGGGGGGCAAATACTTTCGCAAGGCACTGTACAATGATGGCCTACCACGACCAAATCCGGACGACACTGGGCCAATTGTACGCCACCCTATGGGACTCCTAATCACAACCTGTTGTGAAACAGGCTGGAATAGAACAAGTGTCTGTGTTGCTATCTTTAGCACTGAGATGCAGTGCCTTAGACCACTGCAGCACTCAGTAACCCTTCTAGATGTGCATTGTTTGCTGTTTGGGGTTTTAGGCTGGGTTTCTGTCAAGCACTTTGTGACATTGCTGATAAATTTGATAAATTGGGATGATGAGTACAGCCACATAAAACATTTGTTTTATGTGGCTGCAACTTTGGTGGGGGTGGGGGCCACACAAAAATCAGAACTCATCATGAGGGGCTGCAGTTGCTCGCTGGTCTGCGTACCTATATCCATACCCACACATGCAGTCAGAGCCAGACCTGGCCTTTTGGGGAACCTAAGTAAAATTTTGTTGATACTCATCTTGCATCAAAACATTTTAGCGGCCCCTCTTTCAGTTAATTTCATGCAATTCTACACATTTTGCCATGTGGCGTAGAGAAAATGTTTCAGTTTTAAAGCAAGTTTGCTGCAATTCCACACATTTTGCCATGTCGCGGAGAGAAGATTTTCAAATGTAATTTAATTAATTACACTCATTTTGCCATGGAGCGAGTGAAAAAAGTGCAGTTATGAATATGATATCTGTAACGTCAACGCAGGGAGTCAGGAAGCAGGTGCAGTTAGTGAGTTTAATATTAACGTACACAGAACGATACAAAACAAGAGAAACGTCTGACAAGGAAACAACCAATAGTGCCTGATAACTGATAACAAGAGAGTGCTACATAAAGGGTAAGTAATTATGGAGTAATGAAGTCCAGGTGTGATTGATGATGAGACGCAGGTGTGGGTAAAGATGGGTTGCCAGGTCCAGTGGTTAGTAAACCGGCAACGTCCAGCGCCGGAGAGGGGGAGCGGGAGTAGACGTGACCATATCTGAGTGAGAGTGACAAACAAAATTAATGGGGGCTTTCATGTTGGTAATTTGATCATGATTACCTCAAGTTTAGAGAGGTGGCTAGACTAAATTACCAATCTAAAAGATGTTAGCTGACATGGGATAATAGATTGACTGTCAGTGACTGACATAACAACAAATAAACTGCTGATGCACAACCAGTTTTTAGGGGGACTCATGTCTCATTCAGGACCACCCTGCCCCCCCCCCCTCCTAATTCACACTCTGACGGTATCCTAACACTTTGCATGATCTATTTTGTAGTATTGGAGGGAATTTTTATGACAAAGCTTGTTTTAGTCAGTCTGAGGTGTAAGCTTAGTAAGTCATTCCATCCCACCCGAGCCCAGAGTTCAGACCGCTGCAGTGTTACTCACTGTGACAAGGACACCGATTGAAATGGATGTGTCAGAAGAGGCTGTTTAATTACATTGTACAGGGCCCATTTATTTTCTTTAAGTTAATTAAATATGTGCTTTGAATAATGAAAGTCTTATCCCTTGACATTTAACAAGCAAAATGGTGCTGCTCATAATAGAACTTTATGATCTGTGAATGAGTTGACGGAAAACATGATTACTGTAGACAGGTCCAGGGGGATGGAGCAAATGTTTTCAATACTTGTTTATAATAAACATTTGGAAGTGGGAGCCTTTGTCCCTCCTGCCTGTTCCCATTTGAAGTAACAAGGCTCTTTTGCAAAGTAAGTTTTACGGATAGCATTAGTATTGCTTATGTTTCCCTCAATCAATCTGGATATCTTGTAATTTATCATAATCATAATTTTTGACAATCAAATGTTCCAAAGTCCCATTGACATCAATGCATAATTTGATTTGAGGCTACAGCTACCTTGTTTGTAAGATTGTTGACTATCCAATGCATGTTACATTTTGGGGCAGCAGTTAGCCTAGTGGTTAGAGTGTTTGGCCACTAACTGAAAGGTTGCTAGATTAAATACCCAAGGTAAAAATCTGTTGTTCTGCCCCTGTTCCTAGGCTGTTGTTGTAAATAAGAATTTGTTCTTAACTGACTTGACTAGTTCAATACATAAATAAATGTTTCTTTAATAACATTGCTAAATATTATTGGGAAGAAATAAATGATAATTCAACCGCATTTAGTGTCCTACCTACCATGCCATACATTCTATTTGCCAACAGCATACCACCCTGCATACCACTGCTGGCTTGCTTCTGAAGCTAAGCAGGGTTGGTCCTGGTCAGTCCCTTTTTGGGAGAACAGATGCTGCTGGAAGTGGTGTTGGAGGGCCAGTAGGAGGCACTCTCTCCTCTGGTCTAAAGAAATATCCCAATACCCCTGGGCAGTGATTGTGTACGGTGCTGCCCTGTGTAGGGTGCTGTCTTTCAGATGGGATGTTAAACATGTGTCCTGACCATCTGAGGTCATTAAAGATCCCATGGCACTTATTGTAAGAGTAGGGATGTTAACCCTGGTGTCCTGGCCAAAATTCCCAATCTGGCCCTCAAACCATCACCGTACTCTAATAAACTCATTCATCCCCCTCCTCTCCCATGTAACTATTCGCCAAGTTGTTGCTGTAACTGAGAATGTGTTCTCAGTCAACTTATCTGGTAAAAATAACAAATGTATAAATCTTCTGGTGAAGATGACTTGCAGCTATAGTGGAGTGAGTAGATTTGAAATAATTCCCAATAAAGGCCTGCGAGTGGCAATTTAACAATACCTTTTTATGAATTATGCAGCTAAGTGCAAATGTCATTGCTGGGTTCACTTTTGTGCCCACATCTCATACAACAGTAGCCTAGATACAGTAGCCAAGCAACCCAAGGAGAATCTTAAAGCATCTATATTTCCTTTTTAACAGAGCACTTCTGAGCCCCTCCCACCAACCCGCAGGGAGAAGGAAAAAGATGATAACCATAATTCATGTTTCTACACCTTTTTAAAATAACAGTGATATATATATTTATTCACCTTGTTCAATAATTCACGTATCAAACTGCCCAATCTGTGCTTTGTGGATTGTTTTAATTGGCCTCCAAGAGAGAAGCCCCCCTTATAGAGGGACCGGAGCAAGCCGAGAGTGATTTATTAGGCACCTTCATTTAGATGGAGACATCAACGGGGGGACACATTTACATGCCTCTATTCCCACCGCCGCATAGGAACATGCATGTAAGTAATTAACCCTGGGGAGAGTGGGCCACATCGTCATATTTTGAGATGGAATGGATGTCCATCTGGGTTTGCGTTGAATTGAGCCACTTTAGATCATACATAGTTAGCAGGATGGTATAACAGGCATCGTCATGCTATCGCCTGGTGTAATGGTGAAGAATAACATAAACACGAGGAACTCACTGCTTAACACTCTGACACACTGCTGTGACAGTTGCCAAACAATGTAGGCCCAGGTAGGACTTACATTCGGACTTAAATCATCGGTCTGACATTGATAATAGTGATAGAAAGTGGCAAGGCGATCTCACCCGAATTTAGGCCGGGATTCAATCCGATCGCCGCTTTTTGGCAAGGGACCATTTAAAGGCAATGTTCCCGCTTTCGAAGGTAACCACATTCACGTTACATGCTGCAGATGTCAGTTCAATTGGATATTAGCTTTAAATGTTGAGCACTATACATTTGGGATGCCTACTACTGAGCTGGATGACATTGAGCTGGGCCACTCTGACAAAAGTGTGTAGTTAAATGCTGTAGCAGACGACCCATTTTTTATCATTCTAGGTCATTTTCTGTCCACTAGAATAGCAATAATGTGCTGCATTTGTGCTGTGGTCCATATACTTCATCATCTGCTTAGATAAGGGGTTGGACACTGGACAGTTGCTTCTGATGTAAGCAAGGCTCCTGGTGAGAATCCTCTCACCCAAAAGAGTTAACATGGGGAGGGTGGGTTGAAATCAGGATCCTCACTTCGTGGGTTGGAGCCCTTGACGGGATGGAGTCACTAGACAGAGCAAAGGTGAGTGGCTTTCTCCAGCAGGCATCTGATGGGACACACCCCAGTGCCGGTACCTCTACTCAGGGAAAGCATTAAAAAAAGGGAAGACAATTTCATCTCAAGTCATCGGGCCACAGAATTTAACCTACCTTACCTCGCATTAGTAAGAGGCGCAGAATAGATCGGATTGTTTCTAGTATAAGACTTAAGCAACTTTCACTGGGGATGGGGACATGTCCACCCCCCCCCCCACCCCCCACACACACCACATTCTGAAATTGCATTTTTGTCGACCCCTGTTTTATCATTGGAATGTGATATAAAACAAGGCAATGGTGTGCTTTAGGACCATGTGGATGCCACCGAGCGTTTGGGTAGGCTGTTTGGAGTGTTTTTCCAACTGGATAAAAAAATACATGTATATATAACAAATATATAATATGTCCCACCACTTCTAAAACCAAAGTTGTGCCCCTGCTTACAGTACATACAGTATTAACTGAATTATGGGGATTCCTACATAGGGAATGGAGGGTTTCAATATATGTGATAGAGGGTTTAAAATGTTTTCTTTCACTACCCAGTCTAGAGGTAAGCGTTATCCTGTGTTATCTAGGCACTTAGAATTGGTGTGCATAATGTACAGTACCAAGTGAAAAAACACACATATCATTCTTTCTTTTTTACAGCAATGCTACAGTATTAACAATGCATACCTCACACACCACAATTGGATATGCAATAATAAATAAACAGTGCTTCAATGTTTAATTAGGATGAGCTATTATTGGGAAAGACGCTGTGAGAGCATCCCCCATTCATCCTTTAGCTGTGTGTGCTCTTGTCCACAGCTATTGTAAATATTCACACTTTAATTCTATCCTCATGGACATTTACATTAAGCTGCAATATGTAACCTTTTGGGCGACCCAACCAAATTAACATAGAAATGTGAGTTATAGATCGGTCATTCTCATTGAAAGCAAACCTACGAAGTGGTAGATCTGTTCTATATGCTCTATCTCTATGCTTACCATTCTATAAGTTTGTTTTTTGATATTTTACTTACTTACTTTTACTTATTTTTGCACACCAGCTTCAAACAGCTGAAAATGCTATATTTTTGGCAATTGAAAAGATAATTCACAGCTTTTTAGGTGGTACAATGAGTCTCTACACTATACTTGCATGTTTTGTCAAATAAACTGAAAAAAGGAGAACTATTAGAAATGTTGCAACCAGGAAATGGTGGAGCCATTTCTGCATAGAGCAGCTTTCTGTATTGTTCCATTCATATTTACATTAGCGTGTGTGTCTTTTGTGTGTTTTGGAAATGCTTTTGATTTTATCTTTTGAGTGAGCTTAATACTATAGCTTCTTCACATTTGCAAGGCGGTTAGGATAGAGGTTGTTCCTAAGAACACTGCAGGGCCTAAACACAAAACACTGTATACCACATTTAATGAATTAATCATTTCTATCTTAGCCAATTTCTTGTTTATGTAAACATTTGCATGCATACTCTTGTTGTTCTAATGATTCAGCTTTACTTAACCTGTTTACCTTGTAATACATGCTGTAGGTCCTAATTTACACCATTGTACACCAGGAATAGCAAAACAACTCAAGGAATCCCTCACAGTGTAACATACACACACCAGCTGACCAAGGTGATCTTGCTGTTTGCAACTGTGTGGGGAAACGACTTAGTTATGACTGTTGGCTTGGGTGATGCAATGTTACTTTGTTCCATTGGCATCAGCAGCGTTATTTCTAAAACAAAAGAAACCTCAATGCCAGGTTGTCCTGAGAAAAACGGTGCCATGCCGACTGTGTCCAACACACCACCCTTGGGAGCAATTGACAGGGCTTTACTCAGAGACTCTCCAGCTCTTCCTCTCAGCTTCTGAGTGTGTCCAATTGGGATACCAAGGGCATTTGCATTCTGGGCCAGCATTCATTCATGCTTTGGATGTGTCTGCACCAAAGCTTTAGCCGGGCAATCCTGACTTTGAAAACTACTTAAGTTTGTGTTTCGGATGGGAAGTCTACGCCCCTTCATCAGTGATTGTTCAACAGTAGGGATTCTTCAATGAAATGTTTGTTGTTATTCAATGAGAGACGACTCGTTTTCATGCACATTTTTTTCACTTGACGAATACTGAACCAAAGAGCTTAGTTAGAAGTAAACTTACGTAAGTAAGATCTCTTTGCCAAAAACACCCAAATTAATTGACAGATTTCTTAAATTATCTTAGATTATTTCAGACTATTTTGAGGAAGTTGTATACTGTCTATGGCGTCTTAAAATGGACAAACAGTACTATTGCCACTTTTTTCTTGTTTTTCAGTAAAAGGTATTTTAAGGGAGTGTGCAAGGCACAGACGTTCACGTTTCCTAGCCGAGTTCTGCTAGGAGCAAAGCGAACCTACTATGCAGAATCCTTTAGCGAAACGTGGCAGCAAACGTGCCTGTGATTTTTTACTTTTTGGAGATTTGTTAGTTGCTGCAGATGTTTGGATGGGTTTAAAATTACTGCAACATTTGGATATGGTTTGGGCATCCACCAGACAGACAGAAACCCTTTGCAACAAGACATTCATCCAGGACAAACATGAACAAAATCTAAAACATTGGTATTGAAATGGTAGTAACTGCAATGTGAACTATTTGGGAAATACCTCGATTAAATCCCAAACACATGACAGCATTACCTAGTGTAAGGGTGTTTAACTGGCGGCAGAGAAGTCAAACGCAGGAGAGAAATAACTGTGTTTCCAATGGCGGAGTTAATTTACAAAAAACCCACCGGAAAACATAATAATAAAAATCAATGGGTAACATAACCCGCACTCCAGTACAGACGTACACAATAAACAATCACCGACAAGAACATGAGGTGAAATAGAGGGTTAAGCTCTCTAGGCTAGGGGGCGGTATTTTCACGTCCGGATGAAAAGCGTGCCCAAAGTAAACTGCCTGCTACTCAGGCTCAGAAGCTAGGATATGCATATTATTAGTAGATTTGGATAGAAATGCGGTAACCGAGGGAAACTGTAACCTGTAACAAACTTTGTTCACTCTCCTCAGGACGATCTGGACGTCCGCGAGTAGCCAGCAGGTTGTCCAGCCGGATGGACAGGTCCACCATCTGTTTGAACGTGAGGGTGGTGTCTCTGCAGGCCAGCTCCCGACGGACGTTCTCGCGCAGAATGGAGCGGTAATGGTCGATCAGGGCCCTGTTTTTCCATCCCGCGCAGGCAGCCAGGGCCCTAAACTCCAGGACGAACTCCTGGATGCTCCTCGTCTCCTGCCTCAGATGGTAAAGGCGTTCACCCACCGCTCTACCCTCGGGCGGGCGGTCGAAGACTGCCCGGAAACGGCGGGTGAACTCCTCGATCTGGTCCAATGCCACATCTCCCTCTCTCCACATGGCGTTGGCCCACTCTAGGGCTTTCCTGATGAGGCACGATACGAGGGTGGACAACCTCTCACGACCTGATGGAGCCGGGTGAACGATGGCCAGGTAGAGGTTTAATTGTAACAGGAACGCCTGGCACGTACTCCTGGGGTAAGGAGAGACAAATCCCACTGGGTTCAGGCGGGAAAGGGGCGCTTAGGGGGCGCTTTCCTGTCTCTCCCAGCAGTCCATTGTCTGGACAGCGCGGTCCTTGGTGGTGCCAAGATGGTGTAGTATTGCTCCTGGACGCGCTCCTATACTCCTATGGCCGTGGTACCGTTTCCTGCTGACTCCATAGTTCGGGTTGGTGATTCTGTAAGCTTGTTCAACTGGCGGCAGAGTAGTCAGACGCAGGAGCGAAATAACTGTGTTTCCAACAGTGCAGTTAATTTACAAAAAAACACCAGAAAACATAATAATAAAAATCAATGGGTAATATAACCCGACGCACTCCAGTACAGATGTACACATACACTTACAATAAACAATCACCGACAAGGACATGAGGGGAAACAGAGGGTTAAATACACAACATGTAATCGATGGGATTGGAACCAGGTATGATGGAAGACAAGACAAAACCAATGGAAAATGAAAAATGGATCAGCGATAGCTAGAAGGTCGGTGACGTCGACCACGGAACACCGCCCAAACAAGGAGAGGAAACAACTTTGGTCGAATTCGTGACACCTAGTCAGGTAATACAGTGGGGCCAAAAAGTATTTAGTCAGCCACCAATTGTGCAAGTTCTCCCACTTAAAGTCTTATTTAATATATACTTATTTTCCACCATAATTTGCAAATAAATTCATTAAATATCCTACAATGTGATTTTCTTGATTTTTTTTCTCATTTTGTCTGTCATGATGAAATTTACAGGCCTCTCTCATCTTTTTAAGTGGGAGAACTTGCTCAATTGGTGGCTGCCCCACTGTATACCCCTGATAAGTGTTCCAGATAAGTGTAACATTTCACATCCTTAGTATTTGTAGTAACTTTAGTCACTAAAATGTTCACCCTTTCACATTTTGGAATTTGTTAGTATAACAAATTTATGAAAGAAATGTTCGAGTTAGCAGATCACGGTCAGTACCGAGAGAACCGTGAGTACTGACCGTGACAACTGGCTTTGCAGCAAGGTGCCGATTGTTTCAAAACGAAAGGGGGAGCCACTCGGTGAGAGGAAGTGATGCCATAATCTGCACAGTAACACATCATGCAGCCCACATTGATTGGGATGTGCCTCTCATCAATCATTAGGGGGTCGTTTGAGTTTGCTAATAATTGTGCCACCTGCACTCAGTCGGGGGGCACTAATTAAAGGGAGAAAGGTAAAAACATGGGTAGACTTGATTGTAGAGAGCAGTGAGATGGGAATGTATTGCCGTGTAGAACAGGACTATCACTATTAATGTGTATTACGCCGGCACAGGTATTTGGAACTTTGAGGACATTTATTTTGACTTGAACTCTTTCCTCAATGTGGTATCTTTTGTTCCCCCATTTATTTGCAACTTAATACAAAGAAAGTATAGCTTCACTGAGGTAATATCAAGACCCACTCTCTGCTTTTCAGTTTAACTGATCTGTAATGACGTTTCAGTGAGAAGACATTCCCATTTTGCTTCTGGGTCCATTGAGAAACAGTAGACGAGAGTGCACATGTTCATACAAAGATGAGTTCTACAGTCCCTCCAATTCATTCATTTGAAAGCTAAGTTCAAGGTAATGCATTTAAAAACCTCTCAAATTAGATTATTTCACTGGTAGCTAACCTCATTAAGCTATTAAAAGCTTGACTTCCATCTTGAATTTGCTGTGGTGACATTGAAATGTCATCTTTTTGTCATTGACTTCTTGTCAATATTGTACTTCAGACTATCCACACAACCCAGGGACTGTGGTTGAAAATTAGCCGGCTGGCTAATACTGGCACTTTTACTAAAATGTTGATCAATGTGCGCTGTCCCTGTAAAAATACAAATACATTCAAACCCAAACCGATGATGTTTTCTAGTCTTGGGGGAAAACAAATAAAAAAGTTGTCAGGACCCAGTTACAAACTCAGGTCTCCGGAGTGAGAAACAGTCACTAAACCAACTGAGCCACGAATAGTCAGCAGAACCCAGAAGATGAGGCAGACACAGCAGTACTTGAGAGGTGTATTTAATGAAGTAAAAAGTGAAGTTCTTCAGGAAAACATGTAACTCCACAACCTCAAAAGGAATTCCACAAGAACAAAAGGTAATCCTCCAAGACAAAAAGGTAAATCCACAAGGTGGAAGGTATAGCACAAAAAGCCTCAAAAGATACTCAAAAACAAACAAACAAGAACAAAAAACAGAATTCCACAAGAGAGTCCACCGGGATCAACAAGAGTTCACAGAGTACTAGGGCTGGGTGCTAACATACAAACACAGAGCAAAGAACTGAGTAAAACAAAGGGTTTAAATAAAATCAGGGGAAACGAGGCACAGGTGCAAATAATAATGGGGATCAAGGGAAAACAAAAGGTCAAAAGGCACAATGGGGGCATCTAGTGACCAAAAACCGGAACAACCCTGGCCAAATCCTGACAAAAGTGAGATGTTTCAGTACACCTGGGCTATATTTTGGGCAAACAACTCCAAGAAAATGGCCCTGCTTTAAAGACACTGTGAGTTGACTTATCTGTCAAATATTAAAAATAGATTAGGGGGAAATTGGGAGGTAAGTGGTGCCATAAGCAGGATTGATTGTCGAGAGGAGTTTCACCAAGACTGCCTACATCACCTTGAGGATCTCATCCACTTAATGATGTCATGTGGTGTGCTTTCCTCCGCTTCAAGAATGGACACCATTGGGCTCTGACACTCCACTTAAACTGCTACTCCAAGCAGTTAACAGCTACTGTACTGTAGCGTCAGTGGCCGCTGCCAGACGGCTAGAAGATGGACAATGAGGGGTGATGAGGGTGAAGACAAAAAATGCTTGGCTGTCACACACACACAAAAAATGACAAGGGCAGTGAAAATGGCTTTATTTTCCTGTCAAATGCAATACTTCACGCCAAGCCAAGTCCTCCAGAACGCTGTTAAGAAGTATCTAGTGAAGTGGTTGATAGGTGAATGCTTGTTTCCCTTGTACTTCTTCACATAAAGAAAGCAAAGTATTTGTGCCTTTGCTCTGTATTTGTAGCGTGGCATGTTATTGTTCTCCTGCCCGCTAAAGAAAATATTGGGAAAATTTCCACGACACAATACATAATGTATGAGGAAAGTTTTCATTTATACAGTTTAATTTATAGCCATTGAAAGACCCGTCACCCTTTGAGCACAATTAAACCAATCTGTTGTGAGACACAAAGCGATACATAAGAGTTGTAGCAATGCATTACTTTAATTACCTTTATCAAGTCTGTAAAAGCCATATTGCTGATTTTAGGTCCCTCCGAGGGGTTTTGCTAATGAAATCTTAAGCTGGCCAAGAGCACAAAAGTTGCCTTTGGACAAAATTCTACTTCAGTGAAGTTTTAGAAATCGTTGAGCGGCGAGATGGAGAAAACCGTTGGTTTGTGTCTCCAGACTCCGGAGTGCAATTTGCATACAAGTGGAGCACTCATGTACAGTAGGCTTGCTCAAGGGAAAGGTGTGGACAGCTGCCAGTTCTGTGGGTTTTGGAGACCGGCGCTGCCAGCCCCCTTCCCCCGGACCCTCAGCACCTTCTTTGAGCCAGCCCATCAGCGGACAGGGTTGAAAGGTGCCATCTGACCACGGAGATGGTTCTTCCTAACTCTGCCAGGAAGCTTCTGAGCGGATTTGTGTCTGCGGACAAGAAAATGTTCCCCCCATCTGAAAAGTCGAGTAAAGCCAGCAGTTGCGTTTCAGGCTCTGCCAGGCATTCCTCTCTCTATGACTGACACACACACATAAAACACGTGCACATCACACATCACACACACTTCCCTCCTTGACATCAAGGAGCTTTAGGGATCTGTCCAGAACACCAACAGGAGAGCATTGACTTGAATGCAACTTTCCTTAATCACCCTTCAAAATCTGTCCGAGGTGGACTCCTGTGGCATGTCCCATCAATTGGTGCAGACTTTCTTAGCAGTTAGTAAGTGTTTCATGCTTTAGCAAACTTAATGGCTCATTAAAGAGGCACACCTGGATTGCTTGAATAGGTTATTGACAGGAAGACTAAAGGAGAGACAGGAAGGAGACAAGCATATTCTCCATGTTAATAAAGAGAAAGTGAATGGTTCAAGTTTTATTTATTTTTAGGAAGTGTTTACTCTCAATTTCAGATTCAGGATGAGATTTCCCTAAAAATGCTTCATGTACGAATGTTACGACACATATAGCGACACTGTTTGTCTGTCGAAATCGTGTCCTTTAGAGTCTGCTAGAGGTTCCCCCCCTTTTAGCCGTAATTTGCAATGTAAAGTTAGGCTTGTTTGTGTGGAGAAATTGAGCACTGCTCTGGCCCTTATTCCTCAGTAACCACCAAATAAATTTCCATCTGGGGATGTGAAATCGATACGTGCATTCTGTCTTCCACCTCTTTAAGGGTTCTTGCAGACTATCCTCTGTGATTTAAAAAGTATGTTCATGTAATTCATTGGACCTCTTTCCTTAATCAAACACATTGCCTATAATTACATACCTTGATGGCCGCTGGACTTCTAATTGCTAATGCTTTTCCTGGAATTTGTCCTCTAATCCTTGTATGTGATTACTCTTAGAAAGAAAGAAATGTGCTTTGCTACGACTTTTAGCTGGCTTCTCACTGCCAAGGGCAATGGGGTTCAGAGCATGTATTGGATGACCTATTAGTATCTTGTTTGTCACTGTGCTGTTTAAGGGAGAGCTACCGGGTGTGGATGCTCAGGTACTAACTATGAAACAAGACTAGTAGTACGAAGACTACTATTACACAACACAATCCCATTGTGACCCTTTGATAATTAACAAGAATCAACTGATTACTGATTCGTGCATAAGTGGAGATACAGTAATAAATATGTAAAGGGTGATACAACTGTGCATGACCTTTGAGTGGTACAATGACTTCAAAAGTGAATGGTGTTTTGCCTGAAATCAAGGCAGGGGTGCGAGCCATAGAACGTTGCCATAAATGCATGAAGGAAAGAAATATAGATACATAAATTGGGGTGAGGTATTAAAAACATTTGATATGTTTGTATGCCCATCTGATGACAATCAGATTTGTCATGTTTGTCATTTATTATCATGTCTTGTCCCTGTGCTCCCCATTCTATTCGTTTCCCTCTGCTGGTCTTATTTGGTTCTTTCCCTCCTTCTATCCCTCTCTCTCCCCCTCCCTCTCTCACTCTCTCGCTCTCTCTTCTCTCTATCGTTCCGTTCCTGCTCCCAGCTGTTCCTATTCCCCTAATCATCATTTAGTCTTCCCACACCTGTTCCCGATCCTTTCCCCTGATTAGAGTCCCTATTTATTCCTTTGTGTTCCGTTCCTGTCCCGTCGGTTCCTTGTTTAGTTTTCACCATGCTGTGATTGTGTATCGCCCTGTCCTGTCGTGTTTTTTGCCTTCATCAGATGCTGCGTGTGAGCAGGTGTCTCTGTCAACTACGGCCTGCGCCTACCCGAAGCGACCTGCAGTCTGTGGCCGCTTCTCTTGTTATTCCCCTCTACAGACTAGAGGATTTCTGTTATTCCCTGTTTGGACTTGAATAAACTCTGTTTCTGTTAAGTCGCTTTTGGGTCCTCTATCACCTGCATGACAGAAGGAACCGACCAAGGAATGGACCCAGCGACTTCAGACGCTCGTTACACTGCCGTCAAGATCCAAGGAGCCATGCTCGGCAGACACGAGCAGGAATTGTCTGCTGCTCGCCATGCCGTGGAGAACCTGGCCGCTCAGGTTTCCGACCTCTCTGGACAGTTCCAGAGTCTACGTCTCGTGCCACCTGTTACTTCCTGGCCTGCCGAGCCTCCAGAACCTAGGGTTAATAACCCACCTTGCTACTCCGGGCAGCCCACTGAGTGCCGCTCCTTTCTCACGCAGTGTGAGATTGTGTTCTCTCTCCAACCCAACACATACTCTAGAGAGAGAGCTCGGGTTGCTTACGTCATTTCACTCCTTACTGGCCGGGCTCGAGAATGGGGCACAGCTATCTGGGAGGCAAGGGCTGATTGCTCTAACAAGTTCCAGAACTTTAAAGAGGAGATGATTCAGGTTTTTGACCGTTCAGTTTTTGGTAGGGAGGCTTCTAGGGCCCTGGCTTCCTTATGCCAAGGTGAACGGTCCATAACGGATTATTCTATTGAGTTTCGCACTCTTGCTGCCTCTAGTGAGTGGAACGAGCCGGCGCTGCTCGCTCGTTTTCTGGAGGGACTCCACGCAGTGGTTAAGGATGAGATTCTCTCCCGGGAGGTTCCTTCAGATGTGGACTCTTTGATTGCTCTCGCCATCCGCATAGAACGACGGGTAGATCTTCGTCACCGGGCTCGTGGAGGAGAGCTCGCATCAACGGTGTTTCCCTGCTCCGCATCGCAACCATCTCCCTCCTCTGGCTTTGAGACTGAGCCCATGCAGCTGGGAGGGATTCGCATCTCGACTAAGGAGAGGGAACGGAGGATCACCAACCGCCTGTGCCTCTATTGCGGAGTTGCTGGACATTTTGTTAATTCATGTCCAGTAAGAGGCCAGAGCCCATCAGTAAGCGAAGGGCTACTGGTGAGCGCTACTACTCTGGTCTCTTCATCTAGATCTTGTACTACTATGTCGGTCCATCTACGCTGGACCGGTTCGGGTGCTACATGCAGTGCCTTGATTGACTCTGGGGCTGAGGGTTGTTTCATGGACGAAGCATGGGTTCGGAAACATAACATTCCTTTCAGACCGTTAGACAAGCCTACGCCCATGTTTGCCTTAGATGGTAGTCATCTTCCCAGTATCAAATTTGAGACACTACCTTTAACTCTCACAGTATCTGGTAACCACAGTGAGACTATTTCTTTTTGATTTTCCGTTCACCGTTTACACCTGTTGTTTTGGGTCATCCCTGGCTAGTATGTCATAATCCTTCTATTAATTGGTCTAGTAATTCTATCCTATCCTGGAACGTTTCTTGTCATGTGAAGTGTTTAATGTCTGCCATCCCTCCCGTTTCTTCTGTCCCTACTTCTCAGGAGGAACCTGGCGATTTGACAGGAGTGCCGGAGGAATATCATGATCTGCGCACGGTCTTCAGTCGGTCCCGAGCCAACTCCCTTCCTCCTCACCGGTCGTATGATTGTAGTATTGATCTCCTTCCGGGGACCACTCCTCCTCGAGGTAGACTATACTCTCTGTCGGCTCCCGAACGTAAGGCTCTCGAGGATTATTTGTCTGTGTCTCTTGACGCCGGTACCATAGTGCCTTCTTCTTCTCCGGCCGGGGCGGGGTTCTTTTTGTTAAGAAGAAGGACGGTACTCTGCGCCCCTGCGTGGATTATCGAGGGCTGAATGACATAACGGTTAAGAATCGTTATCCGCTTCCCCTTATGTCATCAGCCTTCGAGATTCTGCAGGGAGCCAGGTGCTTTACTAAGTTGGACCTTCGTAACGCTTACCATCTCGTGCGCATCAGAGAGGGGGACGAGTGGAAAACGGCGTTTAACACTCCGTTAGGGCATTTTGAGTACCGGGTTCTGCCGTTCGGTCTCGCCAATGCGCCAGCTGTTTTTCAGGCATTAGTTAATGATGTTCTGAGAGACATGCTGAACATCTTTGTTTTTGTCTATCTTGACGATATCCTGATTTTTTCTCCGTCACTCGAGATTCATGTTCAGCACGTTCGACGTGTTCTACAGCGCCTTTTAGAGAATTGTCTCTACGTAAAGGCTGAGAAGTGCTCTTTTCATGTCTCCTCCGTTACTTTTCTCGGTTCCGTTATTTCCGCTGAAGGCATTCAGATGGATTCCGCTAAGGTCCAAGCTGTCAGTGATTGGCCCGTTCCAAGGTCACGTGTCGAGTTGCAGCGCTTTTTAGGTTTCGCTAATTTCTATCGGCGTTTCATTCGTAATTTCGGTCAAGTTGCTGCCCCTCTCACAGCTCTTACTTCTGTCAAGACGTGTTTTAAGTGGTCCGGTTCCGCCCAGGGAGCTTTTGATCTTCTAAAAGAACGTTTTACGTCCGCTCCTATCCTCGTTACTCCTGACGTCACTAGACAATTCATTGTCGAGGTTGACGCTTCAGTGGTAGGCGTGGGAGCCATTCTATCCCAGCGCTTCCAGTCTGACGATAAGGTTCATCCTTGCGCTTATTTTCTCATCGCCTGTCGCCATCTGAGCGCAACTATGATGTGGGTAACCGTGAACTGCTCGCCATCCGCTTAGCCCTAGGCGAATGGCGACAGTGGTTGGAGGGGGCGACCGTTCCTTTTGTCGTTTGGACAGACCATAAGAACCTTGAGTACATCCGTTCTGCCAAACGACTTAATGCCCGTCAAGCTCGTTGGGCGTTGTTTTTCGCTCGTTTCGAGTTTGTGATTTCTTACCGTCCGGGTAGCAAGAACACCAAGCCTGATGCCTTATCCCGTCTGTTTAGTTCTTCTGTGGCTTCTACTGATCCCGAGGGGATTCTTCCTTATGGGCGTGTTGTCGGGTTAACAGTCTGGGGAATTGAAAGACAGGTTAAGCAAGCACTCACGCACACTGCGTCGCCGCGCGCTTGTCCTAGTAACCTCCTTTTCGTTCCTGTTTCCACTCGTCTGGCTGTTCTTCAGTGGGCTCACTCTGCCAAGTTAGCTGGTCATCCCGGTGTTCGAGGCACTCTTGCGTCTATTCGCCAGCGCTTTTGGTGGCCGACTCAGGAGCGTGACACGCGCCGTTTCGTGGCTGCTTGTTCGGACTGCGCGCAGACTAAGTCGGGTAACTCTCCTCCTGCCGGTCGTCTCAGACCGCTCCCCATTCCTTCTCGACCATGGTCTCACATCGCCTTAGGCTTCACTACCGGTCTGCCTTTGTCTGCGGGGAAGACTGTGAGAGCCGCCAATAAACGCAGGATTAAGAGTCCAAGGTATTGTTGCGGCCAGAGAGTGTGGCTTTCCACTCGCAACCTTCCTCTTACGACAGCTTCTCGTAAGTTGACTCCGCGGTTCATTGGTCCGTTCCGTGTCTCCCAGGTCGTCAATCCTGTCGCTGTGCGACTGCTTCTTCCGCGACATCTTCGTCGCGTCCATCCTGTCTTCCATGTCTCCTGTGTTAAGCCCTTTCTTCGCACCCCCGTTCGTCTTCCCTCCCCCCCTCCCGTCCTTGTCGAGAGCGCACCTATTTACAAGATACATAAGATCATGGACATGCGTTCTCGGGGACGGGGTCACCAATACTTAGTGGATTGGGAGGGTTACGGTCCTGAGGAGAGGAATTGGGTTCCGTCTCGGGACGTGCTGGACCGTTCACTCATCGATGATTTCCTCCGTTGCCGCCAGGATTCCTCCTCGAGTGCGCCAGGAGGCGCTCGGTGAGTGGGGGGTACTGTCATGTTTGTCATTTATTATCATGTCTTGTCCCTGTGCTCCCCATTCTATTCGTTTCCCTCTGCTGGTCTTATTTGGTTCTTTCCCTCCTTCTATCCCTCTCTCTCCCCCTCCCTCTCTCACTCTCTCGCTCTCTCTTCTCTCTATCGTTCCGTTCCTGCTCCCAGCTGTTCCTATTCCCCTAATCATCATTTAGTCTTCCCACACCTGTTCCCGATCCTTTCCCCTGATTAGAGTCCCTATTTATTCCTTTGTGTTCCGTTCCTGTCCCGTCGGTTCCTTGTTTAGTTTTCACCATGCTGTGATTGTGTATCGCCCTGTCCTGTCGTGTTTTTTGCCTTCATCAGATGCTGCGTGTGAGCAGGTGTCTCTGTCAACTACGGCCTGCGCCTACCCGAAGCGACCTGCAGTCTGTGGCCGCTTCTCTTGTTATTCCCCTCTACAGACTAGAGGATTTCTGTTATTCCCTGTTTGGACTTGAATAAACTCTGTTTCTGTTAAGTCGCTTTTGGGTCCTCTATCACCTGCATGACAAGATTGAGTCGAGACAAGCTTATTTTAGCTCAGTTGGGTTGAAAACACATTTAAGTCAAAAAAGAAAATGAACGGCAATGCAAATGAGCCGCCTCATGAAAGTGATGATCATAAAAATAAAACACATGAACAATTTCCTAAATTGCCACTTTATATGAACAGTGGGGAACTAACACAGTAGCAACATAAAATGATAATCCAATGAGGGAATAACTGCTTATTTCTCAATGCGTTCCACGCTCCCCAAGACCCCAAGATTAGGACACAGATGATTATTTTCAGTGTTTTTCCTCAGTTACGTTATGTAATATATTGGTATCGCAATTGTTTTCTTTATGTTATGTGGTCCATGTTCCACCAAGAGAAAAGTCTCCAACCTACAAGTTTTTATTATGTAAGACATTTCCCCCCCCCACTAGTACAGCGGTTCTTCCTGTACAGGTTGTGTCATACACACATTGCGGGCTGCCACAGAATTCTATGGCACGTTATTTAAGTGTCAGCCAGTGTTGCCATTAATGCTAGCTAGTGCTAGTTTGACCACCAAAGGGCATCTTTGAGAAGTATTTGACTTTTTGTAATATTGGCTATACTAGAGAATATAAAACCTTTTTTTGAAAGAACATAGTATATGGGATTAATTTGAGTAAAATGATGGTGTTTTTATTCCAAGAAATATGAAACCCTCAGGGTTTCTGTTAGGAAAACATGACACTGTACAATGTGACTGTTTCCACACCCTAATTGTAGGCTAGCCAATACCCAAACGGAGATTCAGTGAAAATACAATTCTCATTGATTTATCAAGACCAGTCCCCATGCTTGTCTCAGAGCAGCTCGAAACGGTGCTGAAATAGTTGACCACACCTGGGTAGGCTATTGCTTCAAATCCTATTATAACAACTGGGTGAATTTGGGTGTTCCAGTAAGTATTCTTAATAAAAGAACTCCAGCACAGAGAAGAGAAAGGAGCCAAAAATAATTAAACATGTCGGTAAAATACTGTTAGACTTGGGGATTATGGTCACAGAAAGTACTATTTGCCTGTGTTACGCCGAACGTGAAAGCCCAGGGAAATGAACTGTTACAGTAGGCCACAATACTGTAAAGTGGGCCTAATAATGCAAAAAATCATGTTTAAATAAATCGACTGCTGGTCTTAACTGTATGCTGCACATTTTTACATTGTATACCATTTCCAGCGAGCCTATTCAAGTCATCGAATCACTGATGGTTGAAGATGATGAGCGATTGGCAAATGTGGTCTGGAATCGGCTGGCATCACGGCACAACATCAACATCGCTCTTAGCACAGTCAGAAGACAGTTGAAGAAACTTGAGTGGACTTATGGAAAGGCTCTCTAAGACATTTTATATGTCAGGGTTCATCAACTAGGTTTGGGCTCGGGCCCAATTTTTTTCTGAGGCAATATTGGGCGTGCCAGAACAAAATAAGTATATAATATTAGCACAATTAATTAGCCTACACTACACGTTTAACATGTTTAACACATATGATTAGTACATAATACATTCAGTGACAATAAGATCATTATTTTGATCTGATCACTATGTCTCTATTCAATTATTATTTGTATCTATTTCTCTGTGTGTTGATTGGTTTGGAAAAATAGGTCTATGTAGGCTACACTACTTTTTTTAATGTCAACATTCGTTCAGAACAATTTGCTTGATAACAAGATAAAATGTCGCTCTCAAAAAGTATCAAGAAGAAAGGTGGCTAATGAAAATCGAAGTTTCAGAGTAGAATGTTCAGAGAGATATGAGTTAATCTCTCCATCTTTTCCCAATGCCAAGCCAGTGCCTCTTATCTGCAATGAAAATATTGCTGTTTGAAAATAATTCAATCTCAGACGTAATTATGACTCTAAGCATAGAACGTTCACTGGCGTTATCATTGTGTTTGTACATGATCCTCTCACAGTCTGCCCAGGTGGAGAATTTTCCTCCCTTGCTAAGAAAACGATACCCTCGCTGGATAAGGCCGCAATTCAAACTGAGCTGATTGAATTCCAGACATTGAGCCAAATGCGCTCAGGAGTGCCGAGTCCCTATGTGCGTTGTAGGTGGGATACTCAGAGGAATACAGCACAATAAAGAAACTTGCATTTTATGTGCTAACAATGTTTGGATCGACTTACACCTGCGAGTCCTAATTTTCCTCTCTTAACTCAATATAGACTCACGACAGGAACCGGCTTTCACATAAGTCAATCGAGTACTGCCTGTACATCAAAATCACATTGTCACGACTTCCTTCCACGCCTGTCTACACACACAATCCTTTAGGCTTTGGTTAAAGCCATGGAAATTGGAGTGGCAATGCGGTCTGCTACCATTGTCAATAGTTTCCCATCTAGGTTGTATATACCCGGTGGCTTGTCATTATTAAGGGATAACAACCATCTTTCCACCTCTTCCACACAAACTTGACCAGATTCAAACAGGCAATACTTCTCTTTCATTATTATCTTCAATACACACATATGATGGTTCACTGTTCAATGTTGTCATTCCACATGTCAGTTTGTCCACTTTACCAGTGAAATAGTCATTGAAATGTTTGGCTATATCAAAAGGTTTTGGTATAAATTTCCCATCAACTGCAATGAACGAATCAGATGAATTGGGTTTCCTGCCCAAAATATAATTTAAGGTGTTCCAAGGACTTTTCCCAATGTATTTTATGTCATTTATCTTCTTTTGGTAATATCATTTCATCCTTTTTTTAAAGTTTAGTCACAAAATGTCTCAATTGACAGTATGTCAACTGACTTGTTTGCCACCTTTTCATTTCTTTGAACCATAACATTTTTCAATTCATGATCCACCCAGGGGTCTCGAACAGTTCTCGCTGTTAGTTTCTAAATAACAGGTGCATGGTTGTCAACAATTGACAAGATTCGTTTGACAAATACTCTTAAGTGCATCATCTGGATTTCCCTCCTTATACACAGAACAACATGCATATATTATATTTTCAACAAAATAGTCTTGAGGAAACATTTGGTATAATCTCTTATAAATAGCTTTAGGCCCTGCCTTTAATACTTTGGTTGTCCTTGCTATTGTCACAATGTTATGGTCACTACAGCTGTAGTGTGGTAATATTTTATCTAATAGCATATGGTATATTATATATACACCTCACATGCGACTCGTAATAAGACTGCAATTAGCCCATTAAATGTGTAATGTGACTCCTTAACATAAATAGCAATATGGAAAAAAAACTATAGTTGAGTCAAAATAATAGGCAATGAAGACATGTCTGAGACTGGAATTCTAAATACAAGTGTACTTAATTACTTTGTAAAAATGAATTGATTTACATACGATTTACATAGCTATGTGTCAAGTTCTGATTGGTCCAAATCATTTATACATTGAGCCTGAAATGGCATACTTGTTATTTGTCCATTGGCCCAATGTTACAGCAAGGAATTCTAATTGGTCAACCACAGGCTAGGGTTGGGGATTATAAATTACATCCTGTCACTTTGTTCTGCTGAGAAAATCACTGAGGACAGGGGAGAATGAACATTGACCATCTACTTCCCAGTATGATTCGTTCTCTTTAAATAAACCTACTTTTCTCCCCCTGATTTGCTCTGGGGTCTGTGTTATTGAAGAGTAACATCAACTGCTAACACTTGGTGCCGTGACACGGATCAATTGGTCTTGAACATTAACAAGCAAAAACGGATCAACTGCGTGTTGATCCAGGGAAAAGAGAGAGAGGGCTGAGCGCACTCTCCCAATTGACTGCTAACATATTGCAGGGTGAGTCTAGACTGATATAATTTAATAGAATCAAATCAGGTTAAAATTAGAGCATGCAATGAGTGATAAGTATCTGTGATGTATAGGCGTTTGAGTCCTCTATTAACGGTTTGAGTCCTTTTGTTAAAGCCCTATCAGTTAAATATGCCATAATTTATTATTAAGGGTGTGAAAACTTCTTGTTACATAGAAGTGAGTTGCTAGCTGAGTAGCAACATGTGTGAGTAATGTAAGCCTTGAGAGCATTGAACAAGCTTTTGAAGTGAACACAAGTTGTATGGGTAACCAGGCCCTACAGAAACAATGTGTGTTCCACACAAAAACAAATTTGAAGCATTGTAAGAAACTTTACAATCTACAACCTTATGATGGGTTACAGTTACTAGCCTTTGTTTTGAACAACCGTGAACATGGCGTACTCGAAGAAAGGGATGATAGAGCTGTGGATGGTGAAGAGCAAGGTGTGGCTGATGGATGGAGAACCGTACATGTTTTCCTTAAGGGGCTGACCAATGCAACCAGCAATTGGGGAGAGAACCAAATGTGTCCAAAAACCGAAATAACCGTTTGTTGAACTGGAAGAAAGGTTCAGAGCAGAGGTGGCTAGAAACAGTGGGTTACCTGACATGGGTGATGAAGATACACTCAAAAGGGGCATTCACCCATCAGTTGATGCGATCCAAACATGGTTATTTGCGGAAAAAAAACGTTTGTTTCCACAGCTACTGACTGGGAAAGACAAAACTACAGCGACATCGTCGACAGGCTGTCAATACTGGACAGAGACATCAATCAACATAATAAACCGGCTGTCATCAGAGTTGTGCAGGTTCCGAGTGAAGTCAACAACATTGTTTGTTCAGCAGAAGAGAAACCTGGTTGGTGTATGTCATTATTGCGGGATTTCTGGTCACTGGCAACGAGACCATCGGAAACGAAAATGTGTCCTTGCTGTATTGTTGGGGTGGCAGGGTAGCCTAGTGGTTAGAGCGTTGGACTAGTAACTGAAAGGTTGCAAGTTCAAATCCCTAAGCTGACAATGTACAAATCTGTAATTTTGCCCCTGAACAGTCATTTAACCCACTGTTCCTAGGCTGTCATTGAAAATAAGAATTTGTTCTTAACTGAATTGTGTAGTTATATAAAGATAAAAAATAATTTCCAATATCTTATACAAAACATATATGACCTCAGTACACAGGCAAGAGGATGAGAGCAACAGGAGTGGGGGGGGACAGATATGAAACAGACCAAACCATTATCAATTTCTATTGGTACAATGAAGATTAGTGCAGGGGTGTGGATAGGCCCCTTTGAACAAACTATATTAGGCCTTGATGTTATTATGCAACTTGACTCCACATTGAACATCTCTGAAGGGAAGATGGCGGGGCAAATTAGACAACTGCAGGGATCTACAGTTCAGATCCATCCTATTTGGGCTACGGAGAAATGTGAGTGTGGAACTTTGGATATGGAACTAGTGTGCTTGACAGGTGTTGCCCCACCTTGCACAAAACAATATCCCATTACAAGGAAGCTATGGACGCTACTATAGTAGTGATTAAAGATCTATTAAGATCGATTAAAGACAGATTTAGCCTCTAATAGCCCATTATTGCCAGTGAAAAAATCAAGTGGTGACTGACGATTGACAGTGGACTACCTTGGTCAACTGGTTTTACAGGGAAAGAGAGAGATGACACAAAGTGGTAAGGCTTCCATACAAGCTGCCAAGGAGCCCGCTACTATTAAAGAACTTTGCTCCTTCATGGGCTTGTGCAACTACAACAGATGCTGGGTGGACCCCTCAACGACCCCCTCAAGGGAGACCCTCATTCAAAAGACTGTAGCCTTCACGGAAGAACAGAAAGAGGCTTTCAAACTAGCTCTGTCATCAGTGCCGGCTTTGGGCATTCCGGACTCAAGGGCCGAGTGAAAGTACAGACACGACGAGCACCAGCCCCACCAGGATCCTTCAGACATCTACAGCTTGACTACATCACGCTGCCCAAATGTAAAGGACAGGAAGATGTGCTGGTTGTTGTTGATCGTTTCTCACAATGAGTTGAAGCCTACCCTACAAAGAAAGGAACTGCACAACAACAGCTAAAATTTTGATTCAAGAAATCATGGGTGATGGTAAAAAAATATGTAACAGAGACATTAGGGCCAAAATGCAAAGGTCTTTATCAAAATCACGATGGATACATGTCACTCATTGCAAGGTTGTCCATTTTGATAACAAAGCGGAGCCTGGAGAATAAAGGAACTGATTGATTAGCCTCCGGGGGCCAATCTTGGGTGAAGAAGCAGAGTAAGATGATCAGAACCTGATATGATTTTATGTTGTACACCGCAGTAATCATATTAGGAATATCTAGGGGAAATGTCCAACTTTTTCCTGAAAATCGGAACATGCTTACTTAGGGAAATCTAAGTGAAATATCATTGTCTCTTGAAAACAGGACATGTTACATTCACTTTTTTATTTCCTTCGTTACCATCTGAAGCTATAGCAATATCCCTTGACCCAAGGCCTGTACCTGAAATGATATATGGTCACCGGTGAAGTGTTCATTAGAGAAGTCCTTATCAACCAGTGGAAAGGAAGATGAATTCCTCACTACCGGCAGACTGTCAGACACTAATTTCTAACAGTTTCCTGTGGGACTGATACCAGTGTGGAAGCGCTGGACACTTTTGAAGGACTTGGTTAATGTCTTGTAGACAATAATGTTTTTCGTGAGTTTCCTCCAAATACAGGATGTAGTAGGAATCGTCAGGGACATCATCATTACACCTATTAATACTGTTTGTTTGAAATCTATTTAATATTGCATTAGCAAGTAAAATATGCCCTTTGTGTTTTACAGAAATGCAAGATGTTTAGTGTGAATGATTTTATGCTTACTGCTAATGTTTTTTATACTGTCTATTTTTTCATGTTTTCTATTGTTTTCTAAAAATACATTTGAAATATATTTATTTTTAAAATGGTCTAGGGGGCAGTGTAAGAATATTTTAAGATAATAGACAGGAGGTCAATAGGGAATTAACGATCAATGGGAATAGTTTTCAGTTCAACATCTGTTTAGAATATGTGTAGGAATTTCAGTCTTGGGCTCATAACTACATGTAACAAATAAGGATTTTTTTTTAAATGCAGATAACGTTCAGCAGATGTTGACCTTATCTGACCTTATCTGACCTGGTTTTGCTCGGCTACAGCAGGGTGCTCTATTCTTCATGCCACTTCTGCATAGCTGTCTTGCTGGACTCTTGGTCTTTTCTGATTGGGGTGTTGTCCTGTTAGCTTGGGGAGTACTGGGGTGGTGGGATGCTGTCCACTCTGGAAGGTGCCCGATGGTTCAGTGTGGTGTTGGCCACTCTGGATGGGACCCAATGGTGCAGGGTGGAGTTGGCCTCTTTGTAAGGGGAACGATGGTGTAGGGTAGAGCTGGCCTTTTTTGGATGAGGCCTGGTGGTGTAAGGTAGAGCTGGCCTCTCTGGATGGGGCCTGGTGGTGCAGGGTAGAGCTGGCCTCTCTGGATGGGGCAGGGTAGAGCTGGCCTCTCTGGATGGGGCCTGGTGGTGTAAGGTAGAGCTGGCCTCTCTAGATGGGGCCTGGTGGTGCAGGGTAGAGCTGGCCTCTCTGGATGGGGCCTGGTGGTACAGGGTAGAGCTGGCCTCTCTGGATGGGGCCTGGTGGTGCAGGGTAGAGCTGGCCTCTCTGGATGGGGCCTGGTGGTGTAAGGTAGAGCTGGCCTCTCTGGATGGGGAGACAGTTCCCGCTCAGCCCAGTCAAAACTGTTCGCTGCCCTGGCCCCCCAATGGTGGAAAAAACTCCCTCACGACGCCAGGACAGCGGAGTCAATCACCACCTTCCTGAGACACCTGAAACCCCACCTCTTTAAGGAATACCTAGGATAGGATAAAGTAATCCTTCTCACCCCCCCCTTAAAAGATTTAGATGCACTATTGTAAAGTGGCTGTTCCACTGGATGTCATAAGGTGAATGCACCAATTTGTAAGTCGCTCTGGATAAGAGCGTCTGCTAAATGACTTAAATGTAAATGTAAATTGGGCCTGGTGGTGCAGGGTAGAGCTGGCCTCTCTGGATGGGGCCTGTTGGTGCAAGGTAGAGCTGGCCTCTCTGGATGGGGCCTGGTGGTGCAGGGTAGAGGTGGCCTCTCTGGATGGGGCCTGGTGATGTAAGGTAGAGCTGGCCTCTCTGGATGGGGCCTGGTGGTGCAGGGTAGAGCTGGCCTCTCTGGATGGGGCCTGGTGGTGCAAGGTAGAGCTGGCCTCTCTGGATGGGGCCTGGTGGTGAAGGGTAGAGCTGGCCTCTCTGGATGGGGCCTGGTGGTGCAAGGTAGAACTGGCCTCTCTGGATGGGGCCTGGTGGTGCAGGGTAGAGCTGGCCTCTCTGGATGGGGCCCGGTGGTGTAGGGTGTTACTGGTCTCTCTGGGTGTGGGCTGATGGTCATGATCTTGCAGAATGAATGGCAGTGTTCCTCTTATTTTGATTTTAGCTGTGTCCCAGAGCAATTTCTTTCCTAGCAAAGACCTTTACACCCTGTTTGTTCAAGAGTACTAGCTTTGCTTGCATGCAACTTTTAAAATGCACTTTTTTAAACAATGCACTTTTTATAATGAAAATACACTGAGTATTCAAACACTGACTAAGCTCTTTCGATGACAGCTTGACCAGGTGAATTCAGGTAAAAGCTATGATCCCTTATTGATGTCAACTGTTAAATCCACTTCAATCAGTGTAGATGAAGTTGAAGAGACTGGTTAAAGAAGGCATTTTAAGCCTTGAGACAATTGAAACATGCATTGTGTATGTGTGGCATTTAGAGGATGAATGGGCAAGACTACATATTTAAGTGCCTTTGAACGGGGTATGGTAGTATGTGCCAGGTGCAACAGTTTGTTTCAAGAATTGCAATGCTGCTGGGTTTTTCACGCAGTTTCAAATCTAATCAAATTGTATGTCACATGAGCTGAGTCTTTGACAATTCTTTCCACTGACACCACCAAGTATATAGGTCCTGGATGGCAGGAAACTTGGCCCCAGTGATGTACTGGGTCGTATGCAATACCCACTGTAGTGGTCAGATGCCGAGCAGTTGCCATACCAGGCTGTGATGCAACCAGTCAGGCTCTCGATGGTGCAACTGTATAATTTTTTTATGGACCTGGGGACCTATGCCAAACCTTTTCAGTCTCATGAGAGGGAAAAGGTGTTGACGTGCCCTCTTGGTGTGTTTGGACCATGATAGTTCGGTGGTGATGTGGTCACCAAGGAACTTGAAGCTCTCGACCCACTCCACTACAGCCACATCGATGTTAATGGGAGTCTGTTCGGCCTGCCTTTTCCTGTAGTCCACAATCAGCTAATTTGTCTTGTTCACAATGAGGGAGAAGTTAGTGTCCTGGAACCACACTGCCAAGTCTCTGACCTCCTGCATGTAGGCTATGTCATCATTGCCGGTGATCAGGTGTCGTCAGCAAACTTAATGATGGTGTTGGAGTCGTGTTTGGCCACACAGTAGTGGGTGAACAGGGAGTACAGGAGAGGACCAAGCACGCACCTCTGAGGGGCCCCAGTGTTGAGAATCAGAGTGGCAGATGTGTTGGCGGTGACTCGTCAGGAAGTCCAGGATCCAGTTACAGAGGGAGGTGTTTAGTCCCAGGGTCCTTAGCTTAGTGATGAGCTTTGTGGGCACTATGGTGTTGACCACTGTGCTGTAGTCAATGAACAGCATTCTCTTATAGGCCTTCCTTTTGTCCCAGTGGGAAAGGGCAATGTGGAGTGTGATTGAGATTGCGTCATCTGTGGATCTGTTGGGGCGGTATGCGAATTGGAGTGGGTCTAGGGTTTCTGGGATGATAGTGTTGGTTTGAGCCACGACCAGCCTTTCAAAGAACTTCATGGCTACTGGCGTGAGTGCTATGGGACGATAATCATTTAGGCAGATTACCTTCGCTTCCTTGGGCACAGGGACTATGGTGGTCTGCTTGAAACATGTAGGTATTACAGACTCGGTCAGGGAGAGGTTGAAAATGTCAGTGAAGACACTTTCCAGTTGATCCACATATGTTTTGAGTACACGTCCTGGTAATCCGTTTGGCACTGTGGCTTTGTGAATGTTGACGTGTTTAAAGGTCTTGCTCACATCGGCTATGGAGAGTGCTAATCACAAAGTCGTCCGGAACAGCTGGTGCTCTCATGCATGCTTTAGTGTTGCTTGCATCGAAGCGAGCATAAAAGGCATTTAGCTCGTCTGGTATGCTCACCTCACTGGGCAGGTCGTGGCTGTGTTTTCCTTTGTAGTCTGTATTAGTTTTCAAGCCATGCCACATCCAAAGAGCGTCCGAACCGGTGTAGTAGGATTCAATCTTAATCCTGTATTGACGCTTTGCCTGTTTCTTATTTTCAATGACGGCCTGGGAACAGTGGGTTAACTGCCTGTTCAGGGGCAGAACGACAGATTTGTACCTTGTCAGCTCAGGGGTTTGAACTCGCAACCTTCCGGTTACTAGTCCAACGCTCTAACCACTAGGCTACGCTGCCGCCCCAGATTAGTGTCTGGTTCCTTCAAAGCAGCAACTCTAGCCTTTAGCTCAATGCAGATGTTGCCTGATATCCATGGCTTCTGGTTGGGATATGTACATATGGTCACTGTGGGGACGACGTCGTCGATGCACTTATTGATGAAGCCGGTGACTGAGGTGGTGTACTCCTCAATGCCATTGGATGAATCCCAGAACATATTCAAGTCTGTGCTAGCAAAACAGTCCTGTAGCGTAGCATCCGCGTCATCTGGCCACTTCTGTATTGAGCGAATCACTGGTGCTTGCTGCTTTGGCTTTTGCTTGTAAGCAGGAATCAGGAGGACATCGTCTTTTCTCTCTGGTTGCACATGTGACATGCTAGTACTGTAGAAATGAGGTAAAACAGATTTAAGTTTGCCTGCATTAAAGTCCCCGGCCACTAGGAGCGCCACTACTGGATGAGCATTTCCTTGTTTGCTTATGGCCTTATTCAGCTTGTTGAGTGCGGTCTTAGTGCCGGCATCAAGTTTCCCGTGTGTATCAAGAATGGTCCACCACCCGAAGGACATCCAGCTAACTTGACACAACTGTGGGAAGCATTGGAGTCAACATGTGCCATGTGTGTGGAATGCTTTAGACACCTTGTAGAGTCCATGCCCCGACGAACTGAGGCTGTTCTGAAGGCAAAATCCTCCAGAAATCCTCCAAATACTTTTTTCCCTGTTGGTTTTATCCTCTTTCTTCTCTTCCCATTGTCCTTATGTTCTAGTACTTCAATCCTTTCGCAGTCCTGCTTCTTGGTTCTAACCAGATGGTCATTACTTAGTATATTACAGCATCACTGCTGTAAAGCAAAATTACAGTATTAAACTGGCAACTCTGGTGCCAGAACAATGCTGTAAATGTACAGGGAAAAGTTTTAGAGTGAATTTAATGTCCACCAAAAGATGGTTACATTCATTTTAGATGTACATAAGTCTCTTTTTTTGCATAATCAGAGAATATAAAGACACAAAAACTAATGGAGTGGAGACTTTCAACCCAGTGTTCCTTGGTCAGTGGCCAGATCTCGGGCTCCTCCAACCCTGTAGACATGACACAGATCGATGGTGCTCTCCCATCAGTGTCTCTGGCTGCCAGATTGCCAGTGGGTCTCCAGCCTCCTGACATTCATCAGTGTCTCTCAGTCAGATGCTCCCACAGCAGTGGTCTAACCCCGGCATGGAGCACAGTCTGCCCAGCCCCAGAAGCCCAGCCCCAGCCTACCCCCTCCATGGGCTGAGAGGACAGTTCTCTAATGATGGCACCGAGCAGGAGATCGCCTCGAAGGAGAGACAGAAAATGTGGTCAAATGTGACCAATATGGAGCTGATTCTACCACACAGCTGTGTGTCTTGTTGTTCCGTCGCTTGGTGTGGTGAATGCATTTCACAGACTATTAGAAGGTTAAATGTGGGCAGCATAATGTAAATATACAAAGTGGGTGTTTTTTTAGAACGTGTTGTGCAATGTAGTATGGTCTCATTGAGTGTGTCAGCCCCTTTGGAAGGAATCTTATAATAATCTGAGGGACTTGTATGTTTTTGTATTCATTGTGCAGAGCAATTAATATCTTGTGCCTTCATACTCCCAACAGAGGCATGCAACGAATTTAGGCAAGATTTTTTTTCTCCATTTCATGCATATTTAAGCTTCCCTGTCTTTGTATACAGCCACCTCTGGATAACACAGAGAAACATGGCCGGCAAATGCAACATGACTAATACCAAACCCGTTCCTCATGGCCTTACAAACCCTAACACCTGAGCTAATGTCCTTATGGTGTCATGTAATTTCATGTGCATCCTCTTCCACCTCTATCCATTCACATACTGTAGGGAATAAAAAGGAGAAGGAAAGCCAAGCAATCGTGCCCCACTAACTGATTTCCACCATTTCCCCAGGGGGTGATGAAGTGCACTTTTAAGCTTGTCCCTTAACCGCCGAGGAATTCACAACGGTGGCGGTGGCAAGCCGGCTCTTTTTCTCTACAGGCGCAGTGAACGTCTTTCTAATGGACCCAACGCGGGAACCGAGTTTCCCACACAAGCCCCACGGCACCACCAAATGGGCCCTGTGCACTACTGGAGAGGGAAATAAATGTCACAAGAATGTAATTCCCTCTCTCACGTAAAGGGCTCTTCTGGCTAGCACTCTCATTTGACGATACCTACTAGTGCTATTTGTAGAGGCGTAGCATCTCAGGAGTTCACCCCATAAGAACCCTAGCTCCAAACATGTTGGTGTTGGATCGTATCAACATTCATGGTATGCAGTTAATTTGTGTCATGTTTTGTCATATATTGTCTTGTCATTATGCTTTCCCTTCTGTTCGTTTTCCCCCTGCTGGTCTTTTTAGGTTCGTTCCCCTCTTTCTCTCTTCCTCCCTCTCTCTCTTCTCTCTATCGCTCCGTTCCTGCTCCCAGCTGTTCCTATTCCCCTAATCAATCATTTAGTCTTCCCACACCTGTTCCTTATCTTTTCCCCTGATTAGAGTCCCTATTTCTCCCCTTGTTTTCCGTTCCTGTCCTGTCGGATCCTTGTCTATTGTTCACCGTGCTGTGTCTGTGTATCGCCCTGTCGTGTCGTGTTTCCCTCAGATGCTGCGTGGAGAGCAGGTGTCTGAGTCTGCTAGGTTCAAGTGCCTTCCCGAGGCAACCTGCAGTTCTTGATCGAGTCTCCAGTCTGTTCTCGTCATTACGAATGGAATTATGTCTTATGTTTGTAGTATTACTTTACTGGATTAAAGACTCTGTTTTCGCCAAGTCGCTTTTGGGTCCTCATTCACCTGCATGACAATTTGGGAATACAACCGTACACACTAGTGGTAAAAGCTCCAAAGGCCTTACCTACTACACTTAAAAGACAATGGTTCGACAACCAAAGTAGCAATTGCTGCACAAGGCTTCTTCCCCCTCCCATTCTATGCAATCAAGCGGAAGCTTACCCAGGTCTTGATAACACCAGCACCAACTAATCTACAATTATCAAACACAGAGAGTTAGTAGGAGGCAGCACACTCCAAACTGTGGAAACCATTATTTCAGGACTAGGGAAAAATGAGATATGTATGTGGTTCAAATTGATTTCATTCATTCCATGAATATCAAGGTTTTATTCTTGTAACATTTTTCCTCCACTCCCCATGCTCGAGCGTATTCACAGGGATTGCTGTTCCTACCAGATAAACAGTTTTTTTGTTTATTGCAATTATTGCCTGAGGATTGTTTCCAATGTGACTGGACTGTCAATGAGGAGGGGATGGGAAGGCAGGCAGGAGGGAGACGTGACAAGAGGGAATTCATACCAGCAGCCAGAATGCATACTGCTGCTCCGGGGTATAGTCTAGCAGAGATATGTTTTCTGCATATGGACTGCATATGGCTTGTAAAAAAAATGGAATATTGCTTTTGTACTACCCTAGAGAGGAACAGGACAGGCTGTTTAATATTGTAAGGTTCTGCTTTTCTTTTTTTTTAGTCAACCTTGCGTTCTTTTTCTTTGTGTTCTTGAATGTAGCCCTGTTTCTTTGTGTTCTTGAATGTAGCCCTGTTTCTTTGTGTTATGGAATTTAGCCCTGTCTTCCACCTGTGTTTGTTTCTCACCTGGTCTCATCAGATCCCTATTTAGTTCAGTTCTTTCTGTTTGTATGGTTGTGAGGTGTTGTTTGTTTTTGACTGCCTACCTGTGTTTGTCCATTGCCTGCCTGTGACTATGATTCCTGTCTTTGCGAAAGCTTAATAAACACCTGCTGAGCCCGGCACGTGAATCTATACCTTTTTCTCCCTGAGTATTCATTACAAATATCATGGGCGAAACATGTAGCTTCCTAGTGCCATTCATCTTACAGGAAGAGACGACAATAATATAATTCCCAAATCATGCATGTTGGGAAATTAAATATCCTTGGCATATTCATTTAAAAATGTTATTTTTCATGTAGTTTTAAACACAGGATATATGTTATCTACATAATCTAGTCATGTTGTGGACATATGAAAAGGACAGTGACCTCTGAGGTATTGTTAAACCCTAATCCTAATCCAATTATATGTCAAATTTATATTCTGCCAATGATCTTGTTAGATCAACACCAGCACATGAACAGAGAAGAAACCAACAGGTTAGAAATATGTGAAATTAGCTTATTAGGGGAGGAAGACAGAAACTGCATTTTGTACTTTTTAATAAATCAATGATGGTACAAATATCATATGTAAATATATGATATGCGTCTATGTGAAGTTAGGTATATTATAGTATATATGTAATCATAGAAACGTTGACATACTCATACTGCCTTGTTGTGATTTATGTGTGAGTATAGGCTACAGTACTACACTGTGATGAGAAAGCACAAAGGGTATCCCCCCACTATAAACTAGACTAGTATTTAAAAATGCCCTGTCATGTGTTCAGCTCATTTGCATAATTGTTTAATTAACACCCAGAGCAGAACTCCTTGCATGTTAAGCAGAGATGATGAGACATATCTTAGGGGACTTCCTCTTTTTTCATTTAACTGCATACACAATCCCCAACAAAACCATTTATCACCAAAATCATATTTATTTTTTATTTTTTTAACTTGCCATTATATTGAGTGTTGCTAGACTTGGCTCCACGTACTCACAATACTCCCTGGTGATTTATATGGTAGATTTACTATATGCGGATCTCAGATATAAAACACAAAAGCTCCAACTTCTAAGACCAGTTTTAATTAACACATTTGTGCGCATGAACACTTTAGGGAAATTGAGTTGGGACTGGGCCCATCGATGGGAAAAGCACACAGGAAACAAAAAGTAATCTTGACAAGAAAGGAAAATTGGCTATTGTAATTACCAGTGGTGTTCTACAGTATTACTTAGCCATCCTCTGAAACTGGCCATGTTGTTTCCCCCCCAAAGTCTGTAATTACCTCTCCTTTCTAAGAGCAAATGAGCACAACCTTGTTTCTGAGATACCATTAAACCAAGGCAGTAAATCGTTGTTTTCCTTTGCTGTCAAAGTCATTTTCAGCGTACTATATATAACCACTTGTGCTGTGCCAGGGGTTGTGAGGGAGAGTGGTGAGCGCGGGCATGGGAGACCTCATCAAGGTCATAAGAAAGAGGCCCCCTCTAGAGAGAGAGCTCAAAGGGGGTTCTGGGTAGAATTTGCATATATTACCTCGGGTACGGTTTACCTACATCAGGTGCACGCAACACGCTACCCCACAGAGTATCCCATGCAAGCCGGTTGAAACTGGGTGAGGTCCTAAAGCCTTTTACTAAAAGGGAGAGAAGGGAAACTATGTTCAACTGCCTACACTTACCACAACCAAACGATTACAGCCTCGCTATCTACGAAGCGTGATTTTGGTAACTTGAATGTGTTTATGCAGATGAATGTTTCGTGTCCATATTAGGACAGACTGACACCTCCATGAATATGTGACTCTGTCCTAATCTGGACGCCATTAAGGTTTTTGTCTGTTTTACCAATGGGCAGTCAACTTAACTGGATCTTCAAACATCTGATCTCTGATCTGCTGCATTGTCACTCTTTGTTGGCCAGTTGTGGTATTGGTTTATTGTTAAAGGTTTCATTTTGGGTTAAAGGGAGTTGAAAGGAAACTTAAGCTAAAATGTTGTTGCTTGATGAAATTCCTTACTCTATCTGTTTATTAGACATGTATTTAGGAGTACTCCTTCATCACCTATAATTATTTGACCTGTACAGTGTCGACATTAGGATACATTTTTGGTCACTGAATGTTCTACTATTTGAATGGTACTTTTAAAACCCACTAGTCGATGTCGGCGCCTCCGTGGAAATCAAATTAGCATAATACAACAATCTCCATAAAATCTATTTATTTATAGACATCTAGTCTATTTAAGCTAGAGATATCAGTTATTTTACATTTTACATTGGATATCTCTCAATACACCCGCATCCGAAAAAAAAATATATATAAAAAATACAAAAATAAAATCTGCCAATATCGCACTTCCACATCTGCAGTGAAAGGTAACAGAGCATTGTTTGACAGACCTTGAGCAATCATGAAAATTGCCTGTAGCATCCAAACGGTTTGGCCTACAAACTATTAAGACCCTTCCATGGAAAGATGAGACTCTCACGATAGTATTCTCCATTTTAATCTAAGACCTCAACAAGTGTCTTGGGACTCGTCTGAAGTCGGTACAACCAATCTGACAACTTCTGTCTGTAGTGTCGGAACAGTTTGGGCTACACACTAATATGACCCCTCTGTGGATAGGTGAGATGCCCACAGGCCGCACAAGACTCATCTAAAGGTCCCCTGTTACCAGTTGAAAACATTTATGGACGTTTACAATACCGTTCAAAAGTTTGGGGTCACTTAGAAATGTCCTTATTTTTAAAAGAAAAGCATGTTTTTTGCCCATTATAATGGCATTAAATTGATCAGAAATACAGTGTAGACGTTGTCAATGTTGTAAATCACTATTGGAGCTGGAAACGGCTGATTTTTTATGGAATATCTACATAGGCGTAAAGAGGTCCATTATCAGCTACCATCACTCCTGTGTTCCAATGGCACGTTGTGTTAGCTAATCCAAGTTTATAATTTTAAAAGGCAAATTTATCATTAGAAAACCCTTTTGCAATTATGTTAGCACAGTTGAAAACTGTAGTGCTCATTAAAGAAGCAATAAAACTGGCCTTCTTTAGACTAGTTGAGTATCTGGAGCATCAGCATTTGTGGGTTCGATTTCAAATCAAATCATATCAAAGTGTAATTGTCACGTGCGCTGAATACAACAGGTGTAGACCTTTCAGTGAAATACTTACTTACAGGCTCTAACCAATAGTACAAAAAAGGTATTAGGTGAACAATAGGGAGGTAAAGAAATAAAACAACAGTAAAAAGACAGGCTATATATAGTAGCGAGGCTACATACAGACACCGGTTAGTCAGGCTGATTGAAGCCGTATGTACATGTAGATATGGTTAAAGTGACTGTGCATATATGATGAATAGAGAGTAGCAGTAGCGTAAAAGAGGGGTGGGGGGGTGGGACACAATGCAGATAGCCCGGTTAGCCAATGTGCGGGAGCACATGGTTGTTCGGCCCAATTGAGGTAGTATGTACCTGAATGTAGAGTTAAAGTGACTATGCATATATGATAAACAGAGAGTAGCATCAGCGTAAAAAGAGGGGTTGGGGGGGGCACACAATGCAAATAGTCCGGGTAGCCATTTGGTTACCTGTTCAGGAATCTAATGTCTTGGGGGTAAAAACTGTTGAGAAGCCTTTTTTTGTCCTAGACTTGGCACTCCGGTACCAATTTTAGCTCAAAATGGCCAGAAACAAATACATTTCTTCTGAAACTCGTCAGTCTATTCTTGTTCTGAGAAATGATGGCTATTCCATGCGAGAAATTGCCAAGAAACTGAAGATCTCGTACAGGACTGTGGACTACTCCCTTCACAGAACAGCGCAAACTGGCACTAACCAGAATAAAAAGAAGAGTGGGAGGCCCCGGTGCACAACTGAGCAAGAGGACAAGTACATTAGAGTGTGTAGTTTGACAAACAGATGCCTCACAAGTCCTCAACTGGCAGCTTCATTAAATAGTACCCACAAAACACCAGTCTCAATGTCAACAGTGAAGAGGTGACTCCGGGATGCTGACATTCAAAGCAGAGTTACAAAGAAAAAGCCATATCTCAGACTGGCCAATAGAAATAAAAGATTAAGATGGGCAAAATAACACAGACACTGGACAGAGGAACTCTGCCTAGAAGGCCAGCATCCCGGAGCATTGTTATCACTGATTGAAATTCATTTTCATAAAGCATGTAAGGCATCGGTATCAATGAACTATTTGTTATCCATGTGGAAACAAACGATTCAGGGTTTGACAAATGATCTGGAACCCATGAAGCAATTCTTGACAGTCAACGATAATTAGATACAAAACAGTTAATTAAATCAGCATGTTTTCCAGACATCTGTCAAGCTGTCAGGGCATAGTGAGTACTGTCGCAACAGTCGGTAGGAAAGAACAAGAGACAATAAACTGAGACACAGGAGCTTACCCTACAATTAAATACAAGTAAAGTATTCCCCTTTGTCCTATCCTTTTTATAATAGTTAGAATGTTTTGTGTACTCACAAACACAATTTCTCTTTCAATTTCTCTGCAACTCAGTTCCATCTACGCTTTCAATTAAGGGAAAGCATAGATATTTTCATTTGCAGGTACTGAAACGTCATGTCCTTGCTGTTTATTCTGATAGTGTAAGATTGTGATATGATCTTTTTACAGCATAATGTAATTTAGAGGTTACATTGATACCGAATACCATCTAAGAGGGCCCATCTGGAGGATCCAGGGTCAGATCTTGTGTGTGGTGAGATATCTTGAATGTGTTACACAGTAGCAGATGAGGATAGGGTGTCATGGGATACATGCATGTCTGCCTCTAAACGTTAAATTAATTGTTAGTCTAATTCGGCTTGACAGATGACTATATGGAGGTTGAGACTTACCATTACAAATCCCCATTTGTCACAGGTGTAAATTATGTTCACACTCCGAAGTTTGTGTGATTAGAAAGTAACAGAAGATTGAAAAAGGCAAGCAATTAGGTACACATCCTATCTGACCCTACTGTATGTGGTGTGGAAATCAATTATTCTTCATCTTGGAATGATTGTATGCTTCTATTGAAAAAGCCCAGTGCCCTGTGGATTCTCATCTGATTGACTTAAGATACAGTACCTTCAGAAAGTATTCATACCCCTTTGACTTATTCCACAGTTACAGCCTGAATTCAAAATGGATTAAATATATTTTTAATTCACCCATCTACACACGGTACTCCATAATAACAAAATAAAACATGCTTCTATAAATGTTTGCAAATATATTGAAAATGAAATACAGAAATAACTAATTTACATTAAGTATTCACACCTCTTAGTCAATACATGCTAGAAACCACATTTGGCAGTGTTTATAGCTGTAATTCTTTCTGGGTAATCCTTTAAGAGCTTTGCACAACTGGATTGTACAATATTTGTACATTATTTAATTTTCAATTCTCAAGATCTGTCCAGTTGGTTGTTGATCATTGCTGGTCAGTCATTTTAAGTCTTACCATAGATTTTCAATCTGCTTTAAGTCGAAACTGTAACTAGAACACTCAAGAACATTCAATGTAATCTTGGTAAGCAACTCCAGTGTATATTTGGCCTAGTGTGTTGGGTTATTGTCCTGCTAAAAGATGATTTTGTCTCCCAGTGTCTGTTGGAAAGTAGAATGAATGAGGTTTTCCTCTAGGATTTTTTATGTGCTTCTGTTTCTTAAAAAAAAAATCCATAGTCATTGCAGATGACAAGCATACCCATAACATGATGCAGCCACCACCATGGTTTAGAATATGAATAGTGGGAAAGGGGGATACCAGGTAAGTTGTACAACTGAATGCATTTAACCTAACCCCTCTGATTCAGAGAAGTGCAGAGGGCTGACTTAATCAATATCCACAGCACCCTGAGAACAGGGAGAGAACTGCCTTGCTCAGGTGAAGAATGACAGATTATTACCTTGTCAGCTCAAGGATTCGATCCAGCAACCTTTCAGTTACTGGCCCAATGCTCCTACCCGGCAGGCTACCTGCCTCCCCATGGTGCTCAGTGATGTGTTGGATTCAAAGCCTGTTTATTTTTATTTTTACACATCTACAAATATGTATCCTTTTCCCTGGTCTATGTAGTTGAATTTGTGTTTGAAATGCACTGCTCGACTGAGGGACCTTACAGATAATTGTATGTGTGGGGTACAGAGATGAGGTAGTCATTCAAAAATCATGTTAAACACTATTATTGCACACAGAGTGAGTCCATGCAACGTATCACGTGACTTGTTAAGCACATTTGTACTCCTGAAGGCACTGCAACAATTGCTACTGCTGAATAGAATCCATACTTGCCACTCCCTTTTCCCTCCTTTTCTCCAATTTGAATAGACATAATATGAACACATTAATGCTGTGACATTTAATCAACAGGGGACACCCGGTGTTGTGAATTGGATTAGCACAGCTGCATTGACAGTGAGTGCATTGTGAGTGAATCCATTTCCCTAAAAAACTGGTTAACAGAAGCCAATTCTATGGAGATTGGAATTGAATTGTTTGCATGTACAATTTCTGGGAAAATTACACCTGAAGAGGAAATAATAAAGGCCTCCTTTGTTTACTGCTGTAGTGAACTCAAGAGTGGATGATGATCAGGAGTTGGAGTACAAAACTATTTAAGTGGCAAAAATTAGGGCTTAAAATTGCCCAATGGTACTTACAGAGTTGTCAAAAGGGTTGTTGCAAAGTGGTAATGGCACTTTGAGGCCCACAACTTGGAGTCAACTTTGTGGCAACAATGTGAGGTGGGTGTGTGGTCAACAAACGGATATTCAAAAGATTAAATGATAGATATATCTTCATAACTACACCTAAAACATTTCTGAACATCATCATTGCACCAACCAACAAGACACAGACGGAGAAAAACAACATTTTCGTACTTCTGAATCTAAATAACTAAAGTTCTTTCCTCAATCCCCCAAAAACACAAACGTGATTTGCACGGCTTTGTAACTGTAAAGCCTGGAAGCTGTTGGTGAGGCTACAGCCCTCCCCACTGCTGATTTTCCACGTTAATCCAGAGGCAAACCTCTAGGTTTTCCCCCAGAGGGACTTGCACCTGGACAATGACTTGTGTTGGTTTCCACACCAAAGCTGCAGTAAACAATCCATCACATAGTCTTGATTTTTTTAAACATAACATTCACGAAGATTGTAAAATGTATTTTAGCAAACAGAGTTTTATAGGAAGAAGGAAACCCATTTGTTCGTACAAATGTTTTGTGCATGTGTCAATATTTAATACTTTGTATACAAGTGGCTTGAGTTGTAGGGCCAACATGTCAGGGCCAATTAGTCGCGACCCTGTGATAACATACAGTATATTGTTGTATACCAAACACAAACAAACGAACGCACATATGTACAACACATTAAGGAACATGGAACCAGATTATAAATCACAGAACCCCAAATTATATTGATTTTCAATGTGATTTTCTACTGTAGTTTCCTTCGCCGGCATTGACACACACAAAGCACCCTGAAGCAGTGAAATAAAGATGATGTGATTCTGGTTCTGTCAACATGTGGCGAGTACGGCCCATGTTTTAATTCTTAATCTCGCTCTAATGAAAGTGGTGTTAGCAGCAGAACGCTGACGGGCTTGTGTGCAGTGAGGGAGCGTGTTGTGTTTCACTAGGGGACGAGCAGGGATCGCAGCTGCTGAGCTGCTGAGATTGCATCAGGCGAGAGAGGCCCAAATCCTATCAGACAAGTCAGTGAAGGGAGAGGAGTCGGCCGTCACAGCCGCGAAGGAAGGGAAAATGAAAGTTAATGAACAGAATTCCGGGGCACAGCAGTACGGAGGCAATCTGAAACAGACGTGTGAAAGAAAAGAAAGTCCCGAAAGAGAGGGAGAGAGAGGATCACAAGCTTGTTCACAAAGCTTAAATGCGGTCCTGTGTATGGGTGGCAAGGTCTGTGCGCCTTGTTGGGGAAATTATACTGACTATTTTAAATGTGCATATATCTTATGTCTAACAAGTGGAATAAATCTAGGGTTAACAGATACAATTCCAGATATGTGTATTGCATTTATATGGCATACAGTATACACTATGGATAGTAAGGACAGTTTTAATATGGTCCAGAAAGAAGAAGCTATGTCTTTTGTACCTCATGATATTCATTCAATTCTAGGCCTACAGTTGACTGTATGACACATCAACCTTTCAAAACATATTTTAGCTTTTTTTTTTATGTTGTTGCAAATTTCTTTTATATGACATGTAGGCTACATATTTGTATCCCAACATGGATTACTGGGGTGGCCGGGTAGCCTAGTGGTTAGAGTCTTGGGCTAGTAACCAAAAGTTAGTTCAAATCCCCAAGCTGACAAGGCAGTCAACCCACTGTTCCTAGGCCGTCATTGAAAATAATAATTTGTTCTTAACTGACTTGCTTAGTTAAATAAAGGTTTAAAAAATGTGCAAAGAGGTATTGATTATTCCCTAGCTAAACCAAATGAGTCACCCTCCTATTTGACATTTTTACTAATACTGCGTTCCACATTCTGCATTGCATTTTGGGAAGGCGGCATCCATGAAGATCTCTTTTAATTTGCATCCTGGTTTTTAATTATGTATAATCAACATTGCCATCCCCTCTCTGTCAATGAGATGGGAGGAGCACCACCCACAGCTTCATCACATGCTGGTGTTGTTTTCCCATTCTGAACACCATGCTCAGCTGTGCTGTTGCATGTGGAGATTTAAAAAATAGCCCTAGTGAATAAATTGGCCCCAAAATGTGAATTAATTTCGCCTCCTCTTTGAAATCTTTAGGTCTTTGGATGCTGTCAGGTGGCAGAGTGATTGTAAGGTGTAAGGTAGCTCCAAAGCCCCTCTGATTGACACAAAAAGGTGTGTCTGCTATTTTTTCACAACTTAAGTTTGCCTGAAAGCTACCAAATTATTGCGTTCACCATTCTTGTTTCCTCAATTACTCTCAAGGCATATCAAAAGTCCCTCCCTCAGACCTCCTCCAATGAGCTTTGAGAGAAACTGAGGAAACAAGGTTGGAGGAATGAAGGATTTAATAACAGTTAGTAAAGTTTTCAGACACAGCCATAATATATGACTGTGGATGCATCTGGTATTGTGTTTTAATAACTACAGCATTCTAGAATGCAATATTATCATGAATAATGAGTACCAGAATCATGCAATTCAGCCTAAAGCATACATGTGATTATAAACGTAGCAATGCAAACAGTACTGTATACGTTGTTCACAACTTTCCAAACAGGGATTGGAATTTGAGACCGTATTTGATGCTCACACACCATGCATGTAGCTTCAGTCAGTGCTCCAGACCCTCATTCCCAGAGTTCTACTGCCATCTGTGGAAGACAGAGAGGAGAGAGAGCCTCTCGAGCGCATTCCCTCCCTGACTCCAAGGTTAATATCCAGCTCTGACCGCCACAAAAACTCCCATTGAAGACATGTACAGTCAAAATAATCACCTTGGGGGAAGGCCTAGTTTGGCAATCTCACAATGTCTCAGCATGTATGTCATGATATCAATATTTCCCCACCTTGAACGCAAGCAAGACCGCCTTAGGGGACCGCAGTTGCATGTTTTATTCAACAATGAATAACTGCTATTCCATGTACTGTTGGAATATTCCATGTACTGCTATTTATCTTTCTAAATAAATTCATTTTTATGAACTTGCGGCACATGTAAATCTCCCGGGCCTTTATAATCACTGCGGCTATCGATCTGTATCTGTATCTGGATCACAGGTGGTCTCGCCCTGGTCAGAGATTCCCAGATATTCTCCTTTAATAAAACATGATGTTCATCAATACTAATGGTGTCACGCCTTGATCTGTTTCACCTGTTCCTGTGATTGTCTCCACCCCCTCCAGGTGTCGCTTATTTTCCCCAGTGTATTTATCCCTGTGATTTCTGTCTCTCTGTGCCAGTTCATCTTGTATGTTAGTCAAGTCAACCAGAGTGGTTTTCCCCTTATGCCTTTTTCCCATTCTCTTTTTGATAGTCCTCATGGTTTTGACCCCTGCCTGTCTCTGGACTACTTTCCTGCCTGCCTGCCTGATCATCCTGCCTGCCCTGACCTTGATTCTGCCTGCCCATCGGTACCTTTCGGAATCTGAACTGGTCTTGATCCTTTTGCCTGTCCACTACCATTCTTTTGTCTTCCCTTATTGGATTAATACATATTGTAAGACTCCTACCATCTGCCTCCTGTGTCTGCATCTGGGTCTCGCCTTGTGTCATGATACATGGCCAAGCTTATAAAAATGAATATCTAAACCTATATGTGAGAATCTTTTGTGAAGTGAACTGTTTGGTATTGCTGATACACTGTCAACTATGGTGTTTTGAAGAGAGCTGTGGGTTAGCAAGCTCATCATCATGGTTGATAATGCCTTGACAGCATGCCCCCATGTACCCCCATGCTTAGTATTGTTGCGACATTGCCCTTCATGACCCCTCACCCCATATAACTGCTGCATCATTGAGTGGCAGTGCACCTAATGGCTAGTGCTTTTCTTCAGCACTCGTCTTACCGCATGGGGGCTCTGATGGAAAATCTCAGAGCTAGCGAAGAGAGCAAAATCAATAATCTATTCTATTTAATGGGCTGGAATGTCACAGTAACTAGATAGGAGTGGATGAGGTGAACCATTAATTTGCAATCTCCTATAGCAGAAGGCTGAACCAACACTCTTTCTGCCTTTCTCAGTCAGTCAGTCTGTCTGTCTCTCTCTTCCTCTCTCAGGACTTTCTGAAAGAACCCCTGCGATAATTATATTGTTTTATTTATTATGCATTTCTTACCAGGGCCTTTTAATTTATGAACATCTACTCACAGTTGCTTGTGCCAAGATTTCTCCTATTCTGTTCAAATCTGTACTACAGCATCAATATGAGCAACCCTCATCATCGCTCTAAATATTTCAAACCATTGAAATATTAGCTTTCCCGTTGTACCATGGAAGTGTTTTCATAATATTTGAAAAGGAATGACATATCCTGTTTACCTCCGTTGTACCGCTCGGTTTAAATAGCAAAACACAGGCTCTTCATTTCGTGCAGAGTCTCACATTGCCAAAACTCATGCATGAGAAATGGTTCGAAGAGTACCTACTTTGATGCATGTTTTCACCACCCGGCTCTCTCATCTAACCTGGGCCTCTACAGTATATGCTTCTAAATTAATCTCTGTGATTAAGCAATGTAGAGAGGTGACGGTTTCATTCCTCGTACTACAAACAGAAGATTCAGTTGTAGTGTGTTCTCTGTCTCTCCAAGTTGGCAGGTGATATTGGCAGCGCAGTAATTTCATACTTGGCTGATGGAAATTGGAAATCACCTACTGAAACGGCGATATGATCTGCTGCTGCCTTTTCTGAACGCAGTCGTCTATTGAGCTGCGTGATGTGAGTTTCAAACAACCCGCAGCTGTCGCCACCACCAAACCTGCCAGGTTAAAAGCTGCATGTGGCTGCCTGACCTTTCATGGACATTTTGTTTTTTTCCCTAGCACTTGAATTATACATCACAAACGGCCAATATAATAGGATGTTGTGTCATTGTGACACACGTTTCGTTAGTATAAATGGCAGCTACTGTAATGTCCGCTTTGCATTCAACCTTACATGGAGATGCATGCAATGTTTGTGGTTTGAGCAGCGCCTTGACTTTGCGATGGAGCAGACACCTACATCATTATTGTTGACATTATACTACACAAACATTAGAGGTGTGCACTTATATATATACAGTATGCATTACTCATGCTGTAAACTCAAAAAGGAATGCATATCATTATTCACACACACACACACACAAACTTTCCTCCTGTGGGTTTTACAGTTTCTGAGTTCCCGTCTTCCTGTGTAAACCTATAGGCTGGGGAGAATGTACAGAATAAAGTGTGGAGTGAGAAGCTGAGCTGAGTAGCTGACTGACTGCTTCTATTTACTTGGACTTTCCCTGCATGCCGTCCTGAGGTCTCTGGGCCCTAGCCTGTGGATTATGTTCAGGGCAGCGAAGATAGAGAGCCTCCGAGGGCACCTTGGCCAGGTGCCACAGCGCTGCTCCAGCCATCCACACACAGCCCACGCTTCACTTACAGCTCATCCAGGCTCCTCCGCTCTCTCCTAATGAATATTGTTAAAGGGGTACGGGAGAAGGAGCAAATGTTTGCGCCTAAGGAGAAAGTTATTGATATCTGGGATTGATGGCGATGACATTTGTTCACCTTTTGCTATCACTCTCTCTGCTACGCGGCAGGCTGCTACTGTATGGATTGACCTCTTTATTTTGCCTTTTGGCACGCAGAGCAAAATCTGTCTTTGTGAGATGTTTTAAATGGGCCATTTTGATTTGCCAAGACATGGAATAGAGTAATATGGAGAGTAGGGTGCTGGAATGATCCCAGAGAGTCTTGACATCGAGTCTCAAGGTCCAACTATTATCTCTTGGACCATTGAGCGTGATTTGATTTTAACCTCGCTGCATAAAGTGACTAAATTAGTTTGTTATATTGTTAACTTAGCATAAAGAAAAACAACTTGACATTTCACCATAGTATCATTGCTATTTTATGTATTTGCTGACAAACTCATCTGCAGTGATTTAAAAGTGTGGGTACTGTAGGTGAACGTTCCAAAACGCACTCAAAAACAAATACACAGCTGGAAGCATGGACATAAGCCTTCTCATGCGCCCTTTTAGAGGGGAAAGTTAATGACATGCTAGTCTAAAAGGCGACAACATGCCAAAGGGCAGACCCCAGAGCAGCGGCTGGGTCCCATGAATAAAAGCACAGAATGGGCAGAGAGTGGAGAGGGCAACGAGGGTAGAAAAGTCCAGCACAATGTAGGGAAAATGTGCACATTTCATCACTGCAAGAGACAAGGTAGCAACTGAATATGAATGGCAGGCAATGAAAGCATTCAGTAAGTCTGCAGACTGATTGCAGAGTGTAATCTCCCTCCATTTAACTTCAACAGAGATCACATTTTCGAGAATAAGATACCGGTTTTGGGGCATCTCAAGGAACGAAGTAGAAGAGAAAAGAGAACATTTCTATGCTATTGCACAATGATTTGTTTACATGAGCATAAAGGGTTAGGGTTACTAAGAAATGAGCAAATACCTTTTAGTCTCCTTGGGATGGATTGAGTGTACCAAATGTGTTGAATTATTTGACAAATCTGCCATAAAGTAAAGCTTGCTGAAATACAGTTACTCAGTAAATATGTTGGTACATACCAGCTGGAATATAAACTCTGAGGGCTGGTAACAATTTGACAATATTTTGTGTTTACACTATGAGGGCTGGGTTACCAGACACAGATTAATCCTGATGCTGGACTAAAAGTCGCCAACTTTGACTTGATGACAGCTTTGCATACTCCTGGCATTCTCTCAACCAGCTTAATGAGGTAGTCACCTGGAATGCTTTTCCAAAAGTCTTGAAGGAGTTCCCACATATGCTGAGCACTTGTTGGCTGCTTTTCCTTCACTCTGTGGTCCAACTCATCCCAAACCATCTCAAGTCGGTTGAGGTGGGGGGGTTCCTAAAGGCCAGGTCATCTGATGCAGCACTCTCCTTCTTGGTCAAATAACCCTTACACAGACTGGATGTGTGATTTGGGTCATTGTCCTGTTGCAAAACAAATGATAATCCCACTAAGTGCAAACCAGATGGGATGGTGTATCGCTTCAGAATGCTATGGTAGCCATGCTGGTTAAGTGTAAATCACAGACAGTGTCACACCTCCTCCATGCATCACAGTGGGAATCACACATACAGAGATCATCCGTTCACCTACTCTGTGTCTCACAAAGGAGAACCAAATATCTCACATCTCACATTTGGACTAATCAGACCAAAGGATAGATTTTCACCGGTCTCTAATGTCCATTGCTCATGTTTCTTAGCCCAAGCAAGTCTCTTCTTATTATTTGTGTCTTTTAGTGGTGTTTAAAATAAAATAAAAAAATAAAAAATATTTAACCTCTATTTAACCAGGTAGGCCAGTTGAGAATAAGTTCTCATTTACAACTGCAACCTGGCCAAGATAAAGCAAAGCAGTGTGACAAAAAACAGCACAAAGGTACACATGGGATAAAGAAAAGTACAGTCAATAACAATATAAAAATCTATATACAGTGTGTGCAAATGGAGCAAGGATGTAAGGCAATAAATAGGCCATAGTAGCGAAGTAATTACAATTTATGAAATTAACACGAGTGATAGATGTGCAGGTGATGATGTGCAAGTAGAAATACTGGTGTGCAAAAGAACAAAAAAAAGTAAATAAAAACAATATGTTTTTAATATATATGGGGATGAGGTAGGTCGTTGGATGGGTTATTTACAGATGGGCTGTGTACAGCTACAGCAATCTGTGAGCTGCCCAGATAGCTGATGCTTAAAGTTAGTGAGGGAGATTTTTGCAATTCGTTCCAGTCATTGGCAGCAGAGAACTGGAAGGAGCAGCCAAAGGAAGTGTTGGCGTTGGGGATGACCAGTGCGATATACCTGCTGGAGCACGTGCTACGTGTGGGTGTTGTTATCGTGACCAGTGAGCTGAAATAAGGTGGAGCTTGCTTTACCTAGCAAAGACTTATAGATGACCTGGAGCCAGTGGGTCTGGCGATGAATATGTAGCGAGGGCCAGCCGACGAGAGCATACAGGTCGCAGTGGTGGTTGTTATATGGGGCTTTGTTGACAAAACGGATGGCACTGTGATAGACTGAATCCAGTTTTCTGAGTAGAGCTATTTTGTAAACGATATCGCTGAAGTCGAGGATCGGTAGGATAGTCAGTTTTACGAGGGTATGTTTGGCAGCATGAGTGAAGGACGCTTTGTTGTGAAATAGGAAGCCGATTCTAGATTTCATTTTGGATTGGAGATGCTTTGTATGAGTCTGGAAGGAGAATTTACAGTCTAGCCAGACACCTATATATTTGTAGTTGTCCACAGTAGTGATGCTTGTCGGGCGGGTGGGTGCGGGCGGCGATCGGTTGAAGAGCATGCATTTAGTTTTACTAGCGTTTAAGAGCCGTTGGAGGCCACGGAAGGAGTGTTGTATGCCATTGAAGCTCATTTGGAGGTTTGTTATCACAGTGTCCAAAGAAGGCCAGATGTATAAAAAATGGTGTCGTCTGCGTATGAATCACCTGCAGCAAGAGCAACATCATTGATATATACAGTGAAAAGAGTTTGTATCTAGAGTGTCACCCCCTTTGAAGAGGGGAATGACCTCTGCAGCTTTCCAGTCTTTAGGAATCTCGGATGACACGAAAGAGAGGTTGAACAGACTACTAATAGGGGTTGCAACAATGGCTAGCCTTTGCTTTCCTAACTGACTGTGTGTATTGGTTCCTGACTTCCCTAAAAAGTTGCATATTGCGGGGACTATTCAATTTTTCTTTGCAGCAATTCGACCGTGATGGCCTGAGTCTCCTCTGAACAGTTGAATTTAAGATGTGAAGTCTATGAAGCATTTATTTGGGCTGCAGGTGGTGCAGTTAATTGTCAATTTCTGTGGCTGGTAACGATTTCTGCGGCTTTTAACTTTATTTGACTCTGGGTCTTCCATTCCTGTGTTGGTCCTCATGAGAGTCAGTTTCATCATAGCGCTTGATGGTTTTTGCGACTGCACTTGAAGAAACTTTCAAAGTTCGAGACATTTTCCAGATTGTGTCATGTTTTGTCTTATATTGTCTTGTCATTTTGCTTTCCCTTCTGTTCGTTTTCCCCCTGCTGGTCTTATTAGGTTCGTTCCCTTTTTTCTCTCTCCCTCCCTCTCTCTCTTCTCTCTATCGTTCCGTCCCTGCTCCCAGCTGTTCCTATTCCCCTACTCAATCATCTAATCTTTTCACACCTGTTCCGTATCTTGCCCTCTGATTAGAGTCCCTATTTCTCCCCTTGTCTTCCGTTTCTGTCCTGTCGGATCCTTGTATATTGTTCGCCGTGCTGTGTCTTTGTCTCGCCCTGTCGTGTCTTGTTTCCCTCAGATGCTGCGTGTGAGCAGGTGTCTGAGTCTGCTACGGTCGGTGCCTTCCCGAGGCAACCTACAGTTTATGGTCGAGTCTCCAGTCTGTCCTCGTCACTACGAGTGGAATTCGTTTTTTATGTTTTGTTTTCTGCTCTGATTTGTCTAGGAGTATTGCCTATTTCCTTTACTGGAATAAAGACTCTGTTTTCGCCAAGTCGCTTTTGGGTCCTCATTCACCTGCATAACAGATTGACTGACCTTCATGTCTGAAAGTAATGATGGAGTGACATTTTTCTTTGCTTATTTGAGCTGTTCTTGCCATAATATGGACTTTGTCTTTTACCAAATAGGGGTATTTTCTGTGTACCAACCCTACCTTGTCACAACACAACTGGCTCAAACGCATTAAGAATTAAAGTCATTCCACAAATTAACTTTTACCAAGGCACACCTGCTAATTGAAATGCATTCCAAGTGACTACCTCATGGTTGAGAAAATGAAAAGAGAGTGCAAAGCTGTCATACTTTGAAGAATCTCAAATATATAATATATTTTGATTTGTTTAACACTTTTTTGGTTACTACATGATTCCATATGTGCTATTTTAGAGTTTTGATGTCTTCACTGTTATTCGACAATGTAGACAAAGTTTTTTTTTAAACTGGAATGAGTAGATGTGTCCAAACTTTTGACTGGTAGTGTATGTATACACTGTAAATACTATTTATCTTACGTCACATGCACTCATTATTTGTAGTTTTACATACTTTATCATCTGTATTGTACAATATAAATGTTTTGATACATTACACAATCTAACACTTAATCTGGAATGACTCTCTCAGTAATGGATGCACACAAATAACTTTCCAAACCCTAATTGGTTTGAATTGTGTCAGCAATTTTTTATATTGTATTATTTTTTAACTTCACAACATGAATTGGAGTGTTTGCAAACTGCGACCCAAATAGTCAAGTTAGCCCCTTCTCTACCTTATGAAGTAGCTTGGCTTGGTGTGGGCTAGCTTGTGCTAGGCTTGGTGTGGGCTTGCCTCCATTGTGCTTGGTGTAGACTAACCTGTGGGACTGGTGTGGGCTAGCCCGTGCTGAGCTAGACAGTGTTGAGCTGATGTGGGATTGCTGTGGGCTAGCCTGTGCTGGGCTAGCCTGTGCTGGGCCAGCACAGGCTAGCCCAGCACAGGCTAGCCCATGTTTGGCTTGTGTGGGCTTGTTGTGGGATTTGTGTGGGCTAGCCCTTGTCCACCAAGTACCCACATGAGGCCAATCTGGTCATGTTTGCTCAGTATCCTCTGACTCAGAGACAAATGAAAAGGAAAAACAAATCATCAATGTAATGCTTTTTCTTTGAGATGTTTATCCTAAACATACATTAAAACTTAATGAAACTAGCATTGGAAAGCAAGCATCCTGTTAATTTGGACTGATTAATGACTGATCTCAAAGTTTTGAAAATTATATAAATATCATCCTCAAAGAGCATAGCATCAAAGTGTGTCACTCTTTCAGTCACAAGAAAGATATTTATTGAAATGGGCCTTTGTTGCTAGGTTTAAAGACCTTCTTCACTGGAGACCTGAAAGAAAGGATCTATAAAAGCATATCACTTCCCCCCTCCTCTCCCCATTTCCATCTCATCTAAAGCCTTCTGTTCAACAACATACAAATCTAAAAATGAAGTATAATGGAGGGCATCCTTCTGTGTATATGTAAAATATGCATTTTATTATAATACTTCATAACTATGCATTACAACGCTGTGGTTGTTTTAAAAACGCAGGTCAAGTGTTGGACAACTCATGGTTATGGTGTACATTAGGACAGATTCACACAGAGCAATGGTCATCAAGATACATCTATGCCTAAATTAATGTTCACAATGTCACTATATGCAGACTGAATGAAGTATCGTATTTGACTAATCTTAGTGACTATCACGGCTCAGGCTAACACCCAGATGCAGACGCAGGAGGCAGATAGTACGAGTCTCAGAGTTTATTGCAATACGAGGGGCAGGCAATCGGTAGGTCAAGGCAGGCAAAGGGTCATAATCCAAATCAGTCAGGCAGGCGCAGGACGGCAGGTTCAGGGTCAGGACAGGCAGAAATGTCAGAGGTCAAAAACTAGAGCATTGGAAACACGGGAAACACGCTGGTAGGACTTGACAAGACAAACTGGCAACAGACAAACAGAAAACATTGGTATAAATACACAGGGGATAATGGGGACAAATGGGAGACACTTGGTGGGGGGTGGAGACAAGCACAAGACAGGTGAAACAGATCAAGGCATGACAAGTGACATTGTTATGCTCTCTACATGATATGTAGATCAATAAACTTAATCGTGCAATGGATCTAGCTGAGTGTCGAGTAATTCAACATAATGCAAAACTCAGTCACAGTATGAGCCACCATTAAATATACTGTACATTATGGAAAATGTGTACAACATCGGATGTCATTTATGTTTTTTGTTATGCTATTATTGTAATTCAATAACGTAAAGGCTGAGTTGAACTTAAAATGTTATATAAGAGTGAAAGTTAGGTCTCAACCGTTGGGAACTACTGCATGCAGTTGATACTAAGTTGTGGTCTCTCCTTTTCAAATGCAATTTTTTTGTGGGATTTCTTCCACTTTGTCTGCCCTCAACAGAGGCTTGCGATGTTAAACAAAGTGCTTACATCCGTTCAAAAAGTTTCTCAGTGGCCTACTTTTGAATGTCAGTGTGTACAATAACATAACAGAGATTTAATACACTTAACCTTCATTACATGAAGTCCAAGATTATACTTTTTTGTCTCAGAGACTGAAACTAAGAAATGGGCTTTCCACAGTAACAGAATTAGACTTTGACGCAGTTTTATTATTCACTTAAAAATGTCTGCCAAACATTGATTTCAAAGTTTAACAAACCATACAGCTCTATGCACACTGACTACTTTTAACCATTTCCACTGAAGATTTTACAAAAAATAATTTAGTGAAATGAATGTACAGATGCTACCAAGTTTTCCAAAAACTGTTAAATATCTGGGGCGAAGATGTCTGCAGAAAGAATGGGGTGTCAGCTATGACATGGAAAACAAGATCTGTTTTGGTAATGAACTACAGTAAATGAAGTGGATTTGCCCACAGGAATGGAATTACGGTAACGGGATTACATCATGGGTCCCTGATCTTTACTACACAGAAATGAATAATTATGGATATGAATGTCATTCTCCTCATGTTTTACAAGTTAAGATAGCACAGCACAGCACGGCACAGAGTACAGTACAGTACATTACAACAGTGCAGAGCAGCGAGAGTAGAGTAGTGTAGTGTAGGGTTGAGTTGAGTTCAGTACACTGCGGTAGAGTAGAGTACAATAGAGTACTGTAGAGTTCAGAACAGTACATTAGAGTATAGTACAGTAAAGTACAGTACTGTACTATACTCTACTTTACGTTCCTTTAATGTACTGTACTGTATTGTATTGTACTCTACTGTGCTCTACTCACTACACTGTACTTTAATGTGCTGTGTTGTGCCATCCTAACTTGTGAAACATATATTTTGATGACAGGTTCAGATTTGGTCCAGTCCGTCTGTGGACATTAACATCAACACCAGGGAAGACTGACCAAATTTCAACTGTTTATCATTTTGGTAACGGAATTGCGTGTTTTAATTGAGTTCAGTCAAATGTATATAAGTAAAATCAGTAACTGGTATGTCTACCATTAATGGTTACTGCTGTGAACGGTCAATATCCTCCCTCCTCATGAATTTGAGAATTTAGAAAATATCTTAAAGATATGTGGGGTTTTGTGAGCGGAATTACACAAGGTAATATTTCTTCATCTTACAGAAGGAAAATAATTTATCCACATCTAAATATAAGTGTTGATCAGTTGACAGGCGTCTTTACATCAACATTATTGTGTTTTTATGTATTTCTGATAGATGTTTTCTAAGACCACATGCCTAGAGTCGATGTCTGCGACCTCACTGAAATCTAATTAGTATAACCATCAAAATCCATCTGTTTCAGTTAGAGACGTATGTGGCAGGGTCTACAGGAAATCACGGGCTACAAAAAAGAAAACCAGCCACGTCATGGACACCGACGTCATACTTCCAGACAAGCTAAACACCTTCTGTGCATGCTTTGAGGATAACAAAGTGCCACCGTTGCGGCCCTCTGACAAGGACTGCACCCCCCTCTCCTTCTCTGTGGCTGACGTGAGTAAAACATTTAACAGTTAACCCACGCAAGGCTGCTGGCCTAGATGGCATCACTAGCAGCGTCCTCAGAGCATGCGAAGTCCAGCTGGTTGGTGTGTTTACGGATATATTACATCGCAGTTTGTTGTCCCCACATGTTTCAAGATGGCTACCATTGTTCCTGTACCCAAGAAGGCAAAAATAACTGAACTAAATGACTATCACCCCAAAGAACTCACTTCTGTCATCATGAAGTGCTTTGAGAGACTAGTCAAGGATCATATCACCTCCACCTTACCGGCCACCCTAAACCCACTTCAGTTTGCATACCACCCCAACAGGTCCACAGACGACGCAATCATCATCACACTGCACACTGCCCTAACCCATCTGGACAAGAGGAATACCGATATAAGAATGCTGTTCATTGACTACAGCTCAGCATTCAACACCATAGTACCCTCCAAGCTCATCATCAAGCTGGAGGCCCTGGGTCTCAACCTTGCCCAGTGCAATTGGATCCTGGACATTCTGATGGGCCGCCCCCAGGTGGTGAGGGTAGGAAAAAGCATCTCCACTTCGCTGATCCTCAACACTGGAGCCCCACAAGGGTGCACGCTCTGCCCCCTCCTATACTCCCTGTTCATCCACGACTGCGTGGCCATGCACGCTCCAACTCAATCATCAAGTTTACAGACGACACAACAGTAGTGGGCATGATAACCAACAAAGACAAGACAGCTTACAGGGAGGAGGTGAGGGCACTCAGAGAGTGGTGTCATGAAAACAACCTCTCACTCAACGTCAACAAAACAAAGGAGATGATCGTGGACTTCAGGAAACATCAGAGGGATCAACCCCCTATCCACATCGAAGGGACAGCAGTGGAGAAGTTCCTAGGCGTACACATCACAGAAAAACGTAAATGGTCCACCAACACAGACAGTATGGTGAAGAAGGCGCAACAGCGCCTCTTCAACCTCATGAGGCTGAAGAAAAAAATGATTTTCACCCAAAACCCTGACAACCTTTTACAGACGCACAATCGAGAGCATCCTGTCAGGCTGTATCACAGCCTGGTACGGCAACAACGCATCACCGGCCACTGCCCTCCATGACACCTACTGCACCCAATGTCACAGGAAGGCCAAAAAGATCCTCGAGAACATCAACCACCCGAGCCACTGCTTGTTCACACCGTTACAATCCAGAAGGCGAGGTCAGTACAGGTGCATCAAAGCTGGGACCGAGTGACCGAAAAATAGCTTCTATTTCAAGGCCATCATACTGCTGGACAGTAATCACTAACTTTAATAAATGGCCATTTTAATAAATCTAGATCACTAGTCACTTTATGCAATGCTACTCTAAATAATGCCACTTTAATAATGTTTACATATCTTACATTACTCATATCACATGTATATACTGTAATTTATACCATCTACTGCACCTTGCCTATGCAGCTCGGCTATCAATGATCCATATACTTATATGTACGTATTCTCATTCACCCCTTTAGATTTGTGTGTAGTAGGTTGTTGTTGGGGAATTGTTAGATTACTTGTAAGATATTACTGCACTGTCAGAACTAGAAGCACAATGTAACGTTTTTCTTGTGGTGAAGGAGAGGCGGACCAAAACGCAGCGTGGTTATATTGATTCATGTTTAATAAAAAAAGATAAACACGAACACTACAAAACGATAAACGTGGAAAACCAAAAACAGCCCTATCTGGTGCAAACACAGAGACAGGAACAATCACCCACAAACACACAGTGAAACCCAGGCTACCTAAGTATGATTCTCAATCAGAGACAACTAATGACACCTGCCTCTGATTGGGAACCATACTAGGCTGAAACATAGAAATACCCAAATCATAGAAAAACAAACATAGACTGCCCACCCCAACTCACGCCCTGACCATACTAAATAATGACAAAACAACAGAAATAAAGGTCAGAACGTGACAGTACCCTCCCCCCAAAGGTGCGGACTCCGGCCGCAAAACTTTGACCTATAGAGGTGGGTCTGGGTGGGCGTCTCTGGCGCGGGACGCGGACCCCACTTCACCATCGTCTTAGTCTGCCTTATTGCCTGTCTCCGTGGCATTCTAACCATGGCCATCCTTCTCAATGACCCCACTGGACAGAGGGGCAGCTCGGGACAGAGGGGCTGAGGGGCTCTGGCGCCTCTGGGCTGAGGGGCTTTGGTGGCTCCTGGCTGACTGGCGGCACTGGCGGCCCCTGGCTGACTGGCGGCACTGGCGGCCCCTGGCAGACTGGCGGCACTGGCGGCCCCTGGCAGACTGGCGGCACTGGCGGCCCCTGGCGGCTCCTTGCAGACTGGCGGCACTAGCGGCGCTGGGCAGACTGACGGCACTAGCGGCGCTGGGCAGACGGGCAGCTCAGGCGGCGCTGGGCAGACGGGCGGCTCAGGCGGCGCTGGGCAGTTGGGCGGCTCAGGTGGCGCTGGGCAGACGGGCGGCTCAGGCGGCACTGGGCAGACGGGCGGCTCAGGCGGCACTGGGCAGACGGGAGGCTCAGATGGCGCTGGGCAGACGGGAAGCTCAGATGGCGCTGGGCAGACGGGAAGCTCCAGCAACGCTGGAGAGGAAAGCTCTGGCAGCGCCGAACAGGTGGGAGATTCTGGCTGCGCTGGAGAGGAGGAAGGCTTCGGCAGCGCTGGACAGGCGGGAGCACCTGTAAGGATGAGCCGGAAAGACAGCCTGGTGCGGGGGGCTGCCACCGGAGGGCTGGTACGTGGAGGTGGTGACGGATAGACCGGACCGTGCAGGCGCACTGGAGCTCTTGAGCACCAAGCCTGCCCAACCCAACCTGGTTGCATGCTCCCGGTTGCCCTACCAGTGCGGCGAGGTGGAATAGCCCGCACTGGGCTATGCAGGCGAACCGGGGACACCATCCGCAAGGCTGGTGCCATGTAAGCCGGCCCAAGGAGACGCACTGGAGACCAGATGCGTAGAGCCGGCTTCACGGCACTTGGCTCATTGCCCACTCTAGCCCGGCCGATACGCAGAGCTGGAATGTACCGCACCGGGCTATGCACCCGCACTGGGGACACCATGCACTTCACAGCATAACACAGTGCCTGCCCGGTCTCTCCAGCCCCCCGGTAAGCACAGGAAGTTGGCGCAGGTCTCCTACCTGGCTTCGGCACACCTCCTGTGTTCCCCCTCCAATACATTTTGCCAGGCGTGTTCCCTCATATCTCCGGTTCCTCTCTCCGGCTGCCTCTGCTCTCCTAGCTACCTCCACCTGTTCCCATGGAAGGCGATCTTTTCCCGCCAGGATCTCCTCCCATGTGTAGCAACCCTTGCCATCCAATACATCGTCCCATGTCCATTCCTCTTTGCGCCGCTGTTGCTGTTGCCCGTTACCACGCCGCTTGGTCCTGTTGTGGTGGGTGATTCTGTAACGGTTTTCTTGTGGTGAAGGAGAGGCGGACCAAAACGCAACATGGTTATATTGATTCATGTTTAATAAAAAAAGATAAACACGAACACTACAAAACAATAAACGTGGAAAACCAAACATAGACTGCCCACCCCAACTCATGCCCTGACCATACTAAATAATGACAAAACAATGGAAATAAAGAACGTGACACACAAGCATTTCGCTACACTCACATTAACATCTGCTAACCACGTATATGTGACAAATAAAATTTGATTTGATTTGATATTTGTTTTTTAGCATGGGCTACTTTTCAATCCACCACATCCGCCAATGTCGGCCTTCCGCATCTGCGGTAGAAGGTGGCAGAGCTACACCGGTGTTATTCAGACCAGGAGACATCCCGGAAATTGGAGTTCTCACAAAAATGTCTGTAGTGTCCGAATAGTTTGTAGCGTTTATGGAAAGATGAGACTCACGAACACGATGGTGTTCTCTGTTTTGCTCAATGGTCCCCACAAGCGCCAGGGGACACGTCTGAAGTTGGTACCACCAATCTGTCGACTTCTGTCTGTAACATCCGACCAGTTTGGGCTACACACTAAAGGCTTCTGCATACTAGGTTCGGTTTGCTTCTAGCAGAACTCGGTTGGGCGAAGTGAACGTCTGTGCTTCTCATACTCTCTTAAAAGACCTTCGCTTAAAAAACGAGAAAAAGTGGCAATATGTAGGATGTAATATCATTGATCAAAATCTCAACCAAATATTACCCAATTATACACATTGAAATGACATAGCGTGCCTGTGGGTCTGAGTAATCAAGGTGACAGACATTGACCCATTCAATACTGCCTTGCACAATCTTGGCTGCATCTAACTGATCTAGGGTGTAATCATTAGTCCAACAGTTGCAAACAAGAGTTTCTATTGGACAAATTCAGGTATGTTTATCCCCGTTTTGTTCTGTTTGCTTCCGTTTAAGAAATGTTTTTCAACAGAATCAGCTATATGAATACACCCCTGATCACACGCAAACACAGTTCACTTTCATAGCAGCCACATATAAACAGCATGATCACTTTCACTGTTTCCCTTCACTTGTGGACTTCAGTGCACAACACATCAGCAGTCTGTTACCAGGGAAACAAACCTTTCCAAGCCAAAACTTCAAATCATAACCACTAACAGCTACACACAGCCTACATTGTTGTCACCATATTAGCTAATGTCAAGTCAACATAGCTACTAGAAATAACTTGATAGTAAACCTGCTACAATCATACAGTACAGTGTACAGTTAGCAAGCAGTTTAGCAGTTACTCCGGCGGGCCCCTGTTTAAAACAAATGCTTACCTTGACTTGGAAGAGTTCCAGTGTGGATAGCCAGAGCCAACTAGGTAACATAGCATCCTTCTCTGTTTGAGCCGGGTGTTTGAGTAGGCTAAAGTAGCTAGCTGCATTTACTAGCTAAGGGAAACTGGAAGTGAAAAAAACTGTTCAACTATTCTTTCTCTCTCTTTGAGTCAACTACTCACCAAATGTAATGCACTGCAGGGCTAGCTAGCTGCAGCTTATGTTTCAGTACTAGATTCATTCTCTGATCCTTTGATTGGGTAGACAACATGTCAGTTCATGCTGCAAGAGCTCTGATAGGTTGGAGGATGTCCTCTGGAAGTTGTCATAATTACTGTGTAAGTCTATGTAAGGCGGTGAAAACTACGAGCGTCCTAGGTTTTGTTTTGAAGTCAATGGCTACAGCCCAACTTAAAAGTAGACAGCCCTCGGCCCTAAATCCTCAGGCCTTGAATGACGTTTTACATCGCCACATCCGAGTGTATCTCAAATGTCCCTTGCACAAGCGAGGGAGAGAGTGATGATAGGAGAGACAACGTCCTTGGTGGAAATCTTGAAGTTGAAAAGAACCAACCTTAAGCTGTTAATGTACCTGCAGTAGCAAGCTAACATAGTTAGCTACAGTTACCCATAGCTGGCTAGCTAGTTTTATAGTTTTCTCATTTATTCTAATACATTTCAGAATTTCAAAAAGTATGTTAATGAATCTAGCTACGTTTTATAGACTCCTCACTATGAGACTAAGCCAATTTGCCTACGCTAAAATCAATGTCATTAATGTATATTGTTTAGCAAGCTGGCATTCTGAAAATGCATGTGATGACAGTTTGCATTGAATTGTGGATCAAATCAACCTCACAAGTGATCAATGTTCTTCACTTGTTCCCTCAAGCTAAATCGAGGGCTGAGAGGGCAACATTTGTTAATTGGACCTCCACTTAATATATAAATTAAACTGCATCTGGTTCGACAGGAATTACCCCAAGGGAAAGTGGCCAGCTCGAAGGCTGAAGGGGTAAAAATAACATGTTTGAACTGCAGCCAATGTACCCAGAGGAGGACAGAAGCTAGCTGTCCTCCAGCTACACCATGGTGCTACCCTACAGAGTGCTGTTGATGCTACTGTAGAATAGTTTTATATAAAAATGATAACCTTATTTAATGGTTCAATTTTTATTTTCATGAAATTCACTGCAGAGGATGGCCCTCCACTTTAATTTTAAAGCCTATAATCCAAAACAATGTCTTCAACATTTCAAGAAGCATTTAGATAGATTCCCCCTAACAATTGACCATTAGGGCATTGTAGTTGATTCCTGAATAATTACTCAGGTGTATTGTATTGTTTTGTATTGTTTATATAAAATGTATTTTAAATCTGAGTAGTGAGAGTGCAACCTACGGCTACAACCAGCCAAGCACCACAGTGAACTCTTCCAGCCTCTCGCACACCCACCCTAGCCTGCCTGCCCTGCCTATGAAGGCTGACTGATTCTATGCACTGTGACTGGCACTAAGAGCTCCCCAGTTGCCACAGGGTTCAGGGAACATCCCTCTGTCACTCAGTCTCTCAGCCTGCAGCACCACATTCAACCACTGCCTGTCACACCAGCCAACTCCACACAACCTTAATGAGCACCCCAACCAATTATGACCCCCCCGACAGCAACCCCCCCCCCCTTTCACTTTTCATTTCCCTAGGTCTGTCACACGCTTACATATGCATAGACAGCTCAGGGACACAATGGTGCTCAAATGCAAAACACTAGTACTGCTCTGGGGAGGGAAGAGAGAAGAGGGAAGGATTTGCTATGACTGAGCATTTTTATTCACTCTGGCATTTCCACCCTCCTAGGATGACATTCTCCACCACCACCTCTACAGTCACTGCTACGCTATTTGGAAAAGCTCCACCATGACCAAGTGCAATTACCCCCTTCCCCCTCCCACATAATGGCCCTGTGTTAACCCCAGCCCTTACTAAGATACTGGGGGTAAAGTGAAACCCTCTGGAGCCACTGGTAAGAGTGGAAAATAGGAAAGTGGGGTGGTATAAGGAGAGAAAAGAGAGTGAACTTAGAGCCTTAGATAGATGATGACAATAGACTAATCATGGAAGGTCACGCTTCAGGCCGACTATGCCACAGCCAGGCAGCTCATTTGGTATTTTAGGCTCTGCCATGCGATGAGATGCACAGGCAACATTAGGGAACGTGCCACTATTGTCTCGGGCTATGCGTCACCCTAATTACTGAATCCGAGCCCACCGTGTGTCAGAAAAGGCAGTGGTCTTGGCAGTCCACTTAGGAAGGATTTGTTTCCAGGAGCTATATAATTTATGTCTATAAAGAGCTTCACAGTGGCCCCTGAGATCTATTTGAGGATCGTCCTGTTAAATAAACATGATTTTGCCTTTGGTGTCCTGCGTTATCCCTGCCTATCGTCCTACGACACTTTTTCATGGTAGCGTGATTATCCAATGTTTTTTTCTTATCTTATGCCATATGCTTGAGAATTTGAGCATTTCCTCCGGGACCTCACTATAGTCAGAGTGAACACCATCAGAGTTCAATTATTTCCTGAGGAATTGACAACGCGAGAAGCATATCTATGTCGACAACGTAGCCAACCTGCCAATGTCCTCTGGGGGCATTTTCCTTTTTTTCTGACAATACTGCAAATTATTTCTGTCACTTTAACTAAAGTGACATTTACAAATGAGGGTAAAATGAGGAAAGCAGCTGAACTCAAATTGGAAAAGGCATTGAACTGAGTGTAATTCCACAGGCCCATATTATCAAACTAAATCATGTGAAATGTCAAATTGTAGCACAGTGAAACTTCCCCTACTGCCGTGCATTGACACTGTCTTGTTGATAAGCCCTGTATTGCTTAAAATAGATTAGATTTAGATTATTTAGTTGACGGAATAGATAAATATTTAGAAATGTACATATCTCAGGCATAGAATTAAGCTGATGTAATAGTTGATACAACATTAAAAACATTAATAATAGTAATAATTTTGTGTCACAGTGATTTCCAAACAAAGATGGCATAATATTCATTGTAAATTATATTCATTATAATTATACTCAATTAAATGATAATGTTGTATTCTGCTAATCACATTTGATTATCCACAGCAAGATTAAGAATGAACTCAAAAAAACTTAAAACTGTAAATCTAGATAATGGGTTTTAAACAACTATGTCAAGAAGTTGTTATATTTAACAGTATAACATACTACTATAGCAAAATTCCATGTCATAGTTTTATTAAAGTAAGCTTGGATATCTCTGATGAATGCTCACCGATCTGTATTCCCTCAATTATTTCTGTGCATCCAGTCTGCCAGGTAACAGCATCTACAGTTGAAGTCGGAAGTTTACATACACCTTAGCCAAATACATTTAAACTCAGTTTTTCACTATTCTTGACATTTAATCTTAGTAAAAATTCCCTGTCTTAGGTCAGTTAGGATCACCACTTTATTTTAAGAATGTGAAATGTCAGAATAATAGTAGAGAGAATGATTTATTTCAGCTTTATTTCTTTCATCACATTCCCAGTGGGTCAGAAGTTTATATACACTTAATTAGTATTTGGTAGCATTGCCTTTAAATTGTTTAACTTGGGTCAAATGTTTCGGGTAGCCTTTCACAAGCTTCCCACAATAAGTTGGGTGAATTATGGCCAATTCCTCCTGACAGAGCTGGTGTAACTGAGTCAGGTTTGTAGGCCTCCTTGCTCACACACACTTCTTCAGTTCTGCCCACAAATGTTCTCTAGGATTGAGGTCAGGGCTTTGTGATGGCCACTCCAATACCTTGACTTTATTGTCCTTAAGCCATTTTGCCACTCAGGAACATTCACTGTCTTCTTGATAAGTAACTTCAGTGTAGATTTGGCCTTGTGTTTTAGGTTATTGTCCTGCTGAAAGGTGGATTCATCTTTAGTGGAAAGCAGACTGAAACAGGTTTTCCTGTAGGACTTTGCATGTGCATAGCTCCATTTAGTTTCTTTTTCATTCTGAAAAACTCCCTAGTCTCTAATGATTGCAAGCATACGCATAACATGATGCAGCCACCACTATGCTTAAAAATATGGATAGTGGTACTCAGTAATGTGTTGTATTGGATTTGCCTCAAACATAAAACGTTGTATTCAGGACAAAAAGTTAATTGATTTGCCACATTTTTAGCAGATTTACTTTAGTGCCTTGTTGCAAACATGATGCAAGTTTTTGAATATTTCTATTCTGTATTTTCACTCTTTCCATTAGGTTAGTATTAAACTGGACAGTTTTATCTCAATCTCTTCATTCAAAGACTCAATCATGGGCACCCTTACCGACAGTTGTGGCTGCTTTGTGTGATGTATTGTTGTCTCTACCTTCTTGCCCTTTGAGCTGTTGTCTGTGCCCAATAATGTTTGTACCATGTTTTGTGCTGCTACCATGTTGTGCTGCTGCCATGTTGTGCTGCTGCCATGTTGTGTTGCTACCATGTTGTTGTCATGTTGTGTCGCTATCATGCTGTGTTGCCATGTGCTGCTGCTTTGCTATATTGTTGTCTTAGGTCTCTCTTTATGTAGTGTTGTGTCGTCTCTCTTGTCATGATGTGTGTTTTGTCCTATATATACTGTATATATATATATATATATATATATATTTTTTTTTTTAACCCACCTCCCGTCCCCACAGGAAGCCTTTCGCCTTTTGGTAGGCACTATTGCACTTGTGGGTGTGTCGAGGCTTGGCCCCTTACTGGCCAATCAGAACGTGCTTCATAGCGAAAAAATGTGGTTGCTTCAAGTTGTATATTTACGGTCTTGTATGGATTGCCTTGGAATCAAGGCACTATCATTTCTCCCCGTGGAATTTAATATTAACACAACTTATACTATGGAGGGTTTTTTGCACATCCAAAATGGAGTCTTCCTACAATGCATTGATAAAAAAGTGAATGTCAACTCACTGCTATACTTCTCCCAAACTTTATATTTAAAAAAGCTTTGGTGATTAAGATATATTTCTAAGTGGTCTCAGGAGCCAAACTCTTTTAGTGAAAGTCTTGACTACTTTGCAATTACGTTGGGCAGAACAAAAAATAAGCCTTCATTGAGAGGGGATGTTAGGTTTTTAATAACCAAATATACTAAACAAAAATATAAACCAACATGCAACAATTTCAATGATTTTACTGAGTTGCAGTTCATATAAGGAAATGAGTCACTTGAAATAAATAAATTAGGCCTTAATATATGGATTTCACATGACTGGGCAGGGGCGCAGCCGTGGGTGGGCGTGGGAGGGCAATGGCCCACCCACTGGGGAGCCAGACCCAGCCAATCAGAATGAGTTTTTCCCCACAAGAGGGCTTTATTACAGACAGAAATGCTCCTCAGTTTCATCAGCTGTCTGGATGACTGGTCTCAGACAATCCCTCAGGTGTAGAAGCCGGATGGGGAGGTACATGTGGTCTGCAGTTGTGAGGCCGGTTGGACGTATTGCCAAATTCTCTAAAACAATGTTGGAGGTGGCTTATGGTAGAGAAATTCATATTCAATTCTCTGGTTACAGCCCTGGTGGACATTCCTGCAGTTAGTTGCAAGCTCCCTCAAAACTTATATCTGTGGCATTGTGTTGTGTGACAAAACGGCACATTTCAGAGTGGTCTCCAGCACAAGGTGCACCTGTGTACGGATCATTCTGTTTAATCAGCTTTTTGATATGCCTCACCTGGATTAAATTAATTATATTATATTAGCATCTCTGCCTCTTTGTGTTATTTTTATGGTTTTGAGTGTAAATACGAAGTATACAATACAGGCACCAAAAGCACATTAGGCTACTCTTGTTCCATGTTCATATGGGCAGAGTGTTTCACGGCTGGATAGGCTGTGTTTCCACTGTCAAAATGCATGCCATAACCAACTGCTTTGGTCTTACATATCCCTACCAGCGCTGCCTGAAATGAACACTTCGGATCATAAGGAAACACCTCAAATATTTCCAACCCCTCCCATCTGAGCGTAAGCATGCAGATGTGAGATAGGTAAATTGCCAAACCTGGCGTTAGGGCTGGAAAATGCCAGTGCGGCACTTTTTACATGACAAAATTGCAGACTAATGTTCGTTTGACGCTAGTGTCGCCTTAACGCCAGCTGAAAATAGAGCCCAAGGGGTGTGAATACTTTGAGGGTCTTCTTTTGAATCAGTTTTGTACTCCACTGCCGAATCATTACCAATGTCTTTCCTAGGGTAGGTCAAATTCTCCATTATTACATTTCCCCAATTATGACGATGACAGTTATTCTTTACGTTCTCCTTCCACTTGAGTCACTCTCTTGCTATCATTTATGGTGTAGTTCCAGAAGCTTGCGGATGCCAGTTAATTAAGGTTCATTTGTGAAACAGACAGAGAATGAATACTGAGCAATTGTTTCATATGGACAGTCCATTACATTGCCCACTAATGAGATCAAACTGATAAAATCCATCAAGAAGAATATAAAAGCCTATCAGTCGTTGATTGATTAATATAATCCAACTGAACGTGTAGTTAAACATCTGAATAAAATTAGTTTTAGGTCCCTCTTCTTCACCACGCTAACAACTTAAAGGTCATTGAGTTTGGCGCCATCGTGTGCCATCGTGTGCCATCATGCATAAATGTATTTTGTCCCCCTACACAAAACACGATCACGACACGCAGGTTAAAATATCAAAACAAACCCTGAACCGGTTACATTAATTTGGGGACAGGTCGAAAAGCATTAAACATTTATGGCAATTTAGCTAGTTAGCTTGCACTTGCTAGCTAATTTGTCCTATATAGCTAGCTTGCTTTTGCTAGCTAATTTGTCCTGGGATATAAACATTAGGTTGTTATTTTACCTGAAATGCACAAGGTCCTCCACTCTGACAATTAATCCACACATACAAACGATCTACCGAATTGTTTCTAGTCATCTCTCCATAGTATTACCACAACAACCAGCAACAGTTTGTCTTTCCATCACCCACGTGGGTATAACCAATGAGGAGATGGCATGTGGGTACCTGCTTCTATAAACCAATGATGAGATGGGAAAGGCAAGACTTAGAATGACTTCTATTTTAGCCCTTGGCAACACAGACGCTCGTTGACACGCGCAATAATTGAATAACATAGATTCCTACATTTATTTTGCAACGCTCACTCGCGCACACGACGCGAGTGGTGTAGTCAGGGTATTATTTTTAACGTTTTAATACCGTAGTGATAATGTACAGTTATTGAAGCAGAGTGGGTATAAACCACATTTCATTAAAGGCTTTGACCTGACAACCATTGTGTTTCCAACGCTACATAAATGAGGTGCAAAATGTTGTCTTTCTCGTTGTAACCTTCATCCCTGTATCGCGCCCAGGCCTGTCTTCCATTCCATTTGATTTTGTAACCTGTTCACGGTCCAGGGCTTCTTCAAGCCTCAGTTTCTTCTTATCCATCTATTTGTCATTCAAGAGGTGCCGTCGATTGTATAATTATCTTTTGCACCCATCAGATGCGCACAAAAACATACCCACACAAAACACAGAGCTCCACATACAAAAATATTTGACAAAATACTACGAAATATCCAACAGGCTATCCAGCCTATGAATACTATTCATATTAAAGATTTAGATGGATTTAGATGGATTTAGATGTGTCCATATTGTAATTGATTATTTCTACCCATGTGTACATCCTATTTATATCCATTAATTACAAGGCAGTTAACCCACTGTTCCTAGGCCGTCATTGAAAATAAGAATTTGTTTTTAACTGACTTGCCTGGTTAAAAAAAGGTAAAATATCTTTTTTTTTAATTAAAAAATCATATCCATTAATTTGATTTATATCCATACTGTGATGTATTCATCTTTTCATGGTCATGAGGGTTGTCACACAGAGGTATGAAAACCCACAGCTCTGTGGCTACTGTCTAGTGACCACCGAGGAGGTGATGGAGGCTCATGTTCATTGCTATGCTCCTTGAAGGATATGGATTGAGACACAACCATATTCATCTTTTCATCATGTTGGGGAAACTTATGTGTGAACATCACAGCACCAAAGTACTGTGGCTACTACTGCTCTGCGATAAGAAAAGAGGTGATAGAGGCTGAAGTTAATTTAAGTTTGACCCCAAAGGAGATGAGCAGATGCTTCATTAGGTTCTCCACACATTTCCAGGATTATGACCACAGATGGACATAAGGGGCGGGGGATTAAAAAAACAGAATTCACCTTTATTTAACCAGGTAGGCTAGTTGAGAACAAGTTTTCATTTACAACTGCGACCTGGCCAAGATAAAGCATAGCAGTGTGAACAGACAACACAGAGTTACACATGGAGTAAACAATTAACAAGTCAATAACACAGTAGAAAGAAAATGAAAAAGAGTCTATATACATTGTGTGCAAAAGGCATGAGGAGGTAGGCAAATAATTACAATTTTGCAGATTAACACTGGAGTGATAAATGCTCAGATGGTCATGTACAGGTAGAGATACTGGTGTGCAAAAGAGCAGAAAAGTAAATAAATATAAAAAGTATGGTGATGAGGTAGGTAAATTGGGTGGGCTATTTACCAATAGACTATGTACAGCTGCAGCGATCGGTTAGCTGCTCAGATAGCAGATGTTTGAAGTTGGTGAGGGAGATAAAAGTCTCCAACTTCAGCGATTTTTGCAATTCGTTCCAGTCACAGGCAGCAGAGAACTGGAACGAAAGGCGGCCAAATGAGGTGTTGGCTTTAGGGATGATCAGTGAGATACACCTGCTGGAGCGTGTGTTACGGGTGGGTGTTGCCATCGTGACCAGTGAACTGAGATAAGGTGGAGCTTTACTTAGCATGGACTTGTGGATGACCTGGAGCCAGTGGGTCTGGCGACAAATATGTAGCGAGGGCCAGCCGACTAGAGCATACAGGTCGCAGTGGTGGGTGGTATAAGGTGCTTTAGTAACAAAACGTTACAAAGTGACAGAAACATCTCTGGAACATCACAACAAATCCCATTCATATGTTTTTTTTTCTTGCTGCCTCATGCTATCGCTAAATTGTAAAATGTATATGTAAATAGTCTAATTTCAAACAATTATCATTGAATTGGAGTATCAACAGCGTCTTGTTCAGCACAGGAGGTCATAATGAAAATGTATCAGAAAGCTTGGGGGTAAATCTAATGTGCCGTGTGAAAATTGGTAGTGGCTTAAAAGTAAATGATCATCCTGTGTTTCGAAGGAAAAATGTGGCCAACTTTGAATAGCATGTTCAGTTGCCTTCATTCTCTCTCTCTGTCTCTCTGTTTCTCTCTCTCTCCCTCCCCCTCTATCTTCTTCTCCCCCTCTCTCAATCTCTGTCTCTCTTCCCCTAGTTTTCAAAAATAAACAATGTCAACTCTTCCTGAAGATGACAACTTGCTTATTTTCTGTCTATCAGACAGTGTGACATGTTGAATTTGCCCTTTGCCAGTGAAATAGTCTTGCCATGGTTAAAATGTGTGTGACATTGATGATGATGCATGTTCCCCTCTGAACCAAGGACACAATGGATTCAGGACAGAGAAAAGCTCCAGGTGTTTCAATTCCCACTGGGGTTGGGAAGTTATCTTATCTGGCAGGACGACAGGTGGACCAGGTCTATGAAATATACTACACAAATGTTCCTAGTATAGGAATAATTTTATTGTGGTATATTCATTTAGATATCCATTACATACAGTATTTCAAAATACATGAAAACGAAGTTGTACCTATTACATTGGGCTATGTATTAATCTGAATCTATTATTTTTGTATGCAAAGCTTTCAGTGACTTCTTCTAATCTTGGTGCAGTCTTTTATATCAGCTACTGTGCATCTGCACTACTGTTCAAAAGTTTGGGGTCACTTAGAAATGTCCTTTTGGTTAAAGAAAAGCACATTTTTGTCCATTGAAATGGCATCAAATTGATCAGAAATACAGTGTAGACATTGTTAATGTTGTAAGTCCTTCTGTAGCTCAGTTGGTAGAGCATGGCGCTTGTAATGCCAGGGTAGTGGGTTCGATCCCCAGGACCACCCATACGTAGAATGTATGCACACATGACTGTAAGTCGCTTTGGATAAAAGCGTCTGCTAAATGGCATATATTATTATATATTATAAATTACTATTGTAGCTGGAAACGGCTGATTTTTTTAATGGAATATCTACATACTGTAGGCGTACAGGGGCCCATTATCAGCAACCATCACTCTTGTGTTCCAATGGCACATTGTGTTAGCTAATCCAAGTTTATCATTTTAAAAGACTAATTGATCATTAGAAAACCCTTTTGCAATTATGTTACCACAGCTGAAAACTGTTGTGCTAATTAAAGAAGCAATAAAACTGGCCTTCTTTAGACTAGTGGAGTATCTGGAGCATCAGCATTTGTGGGTTGGATTACACGCTCAAACGGAGCAAATTAGCTCGAACCAGAAAAGAAAGAGGAGTGGGAGGCCCCGGTGCACAACTGAGCAAGAGGACAAGTACACGAGAGTGTCTAGTTTGAGAAACAGACACCTCACAAGTCCTCAACTGGCAGCTTCATTAAATAGTATCCGCAAAACACCAGTCTCAACGGCAACATTGAAGAGGCAGCTCCGGGATGCTGGCCTTCTAGGCAGAGTTGCAAAGAAAAAGCCATATCTCAGACTGACCAATAAAAAGAAAAGATTAAGATGGGCAAAAGAACACAGACACTGGACAGAGTAAATCTGCCTAGAAGGCCAGCATCCCGGGGTCGCCTCTTTACTGTTGACGCTGAGACTGGTGTTTTGCAGGTACTAATGTACTTGTCCTCTAATCGAACCCACAAATGCCGATGCTCCAGATACTCAACTAGTCTAAAGAAGGCCAGTTGTATTGCTTCTTTAATCAGAACAACGGTTTTCAGCTGTGCTGACATAATTACAAAAGGGTTTTCTAATGATCAATTAGCCTTTTAAAATGATAAACTTGGATTAGCTAACACAATGTGCCATTGGAACACAGGAGTGATGGTTGCCGATAATGGGCCTCTTTACGCCTATGTAGATATTCCATAAAAATCTGCCATTTCCAGCTACAATAGTCATTTACAACATTAACAATGTCTACACTGTGTTCTGATCAATTTGATGTTATTTTAATGGACAAAAAAATAGCTTTTCTTTCAAAAACAAGGACATTTCTAAGTGACCCCAAACTTTTGAACAGTAGTGTAGATGCACAGTAGCTGATATAAAGGACTGCACCAAGATTAGAGGATGTTACTAAAATGTTTTTATGCAAAAACAATAGATTCAGATCGATACATAGTTATACCTCTTTTTTTCTTGACAGCAGCAATTTAAGCCATATCTCTGTGGGCCAATTCATTCTCCTTGAGAGGGGTGGCGTGATGCCCTCCAAATGTCCTCAGGTTTCTACTCCTTAGCTTCTCTCCTCCGTCGGTTTGCATTAAGCCCGGCAACACACACAAAGCCGTGTGTGACCGATGGACCCTGTAGCTTTTATCAAACTCAAAGCTTTCACCTCTCTTACTTTATTATTTCCACCATAGTCTCACTGCGTTTGCTCTCTGAACCTGAAGTCCAAGGAGATACCGCTCCCGTGGGGGAGAAGAGAGCAGGGGCTCCAGTGAAACCAAAGGGCAAACCATCAAAATCGATTCTACTTTTTACATCTGAAGAAGGGAAAGAAGCCTTAGAGAGAATGTTTTTATTTTTGAGGAACCCGTGATGAATGGGATGTGTGGTCAACATTTTCACAAGGGAATGCTATTAATGATAGAGTGTATGACACAGGGTGACACAGACAAATGCAGAGGAATGTTGCAGAGGGAGATTTTGTGCTGGATTTTTCTTTACTTGAAGATGCTATGTCAGCTTACTTCTGCTTACCGAGCCAGAAGGAGATGTCATCAAGTAGGTTAAACAAACCGCCATTTCCTCTGTTGCGTAGCGACTGCTTTTCAATGTAATTTCTAACGTTTTCAGGATCAGGATGACTTTGTAAGTCACTGTAAAGAAACCCCAAAACCGAGAGTTAACCATTTAGTCTATAATTTATTCCGTATCCATAACCACACAATGTAAAAACAAAAAGAACGTAAGGAATTTGCCGAACATTGCCCAAGCTTAGCAGGAGAGGAAAGGAAACCAATCTGTCCTCAGACGTACTGTCTAGTCTGCAAATAATGTCAATTAGTTCATCTGTGTACTGCAATTCCTCTTTTACCTGGCCCACCTACAGATCTATACCGTACATGATTAGTAAGATAACACTTACAACAGGATCTCAAGGCCATCACTAACATTGAGTGGCTTCTGCCAACATACTCACTCAAATCTCTATCCACTTTAATAATTAAAAATGGAATGTAATAAGTGACTATCACTAGTCACTTTAAACAATGCCACTTTATATAATGTTTACATAGCCTACATTACTCATCTCATATGTATATACTGTTTCTCTATACCATCTACTGCATCTTGCCTATGCCGTTTGGCCATCGCTCATCCATATAGTTATATGTACATATTCTAATTCATTACTTTACACTTTTGCGGATAAGGTAGTTGTTGTGAAATTGTTAGGTTACTTGTTAGATATTACTTCACGGTTGGAACTAGAAGCACAAGCATTTCGTTACAGTCACATTAACATCTGCTAACCATGTGTATGTGGCCAATGGAATTGGATTTGATTTGATTTGGATGCCACAGAATGATGGAAAAATGTCTGTACATCAAAGGAGCATTCCTTAACTAGTCCATTGGTTGGGAAGGAATACCCATTAATTCGCAAAGCCCCTCTTCATTTGGAATGAAAAATGGGTGAAGAGGCGGTGGGATGAGAAACGAGGGCCTATTTAGTCTAAGCATTGACTCCTGGTTATTATTTAAGCTGCCTGCAGGACTAAACTGACGGCCCTGGAAAACATGAAAACAGGCCAACGTGGAAATGGGAAATGGGGAGAAATGGTCTCCAGACAGGTTTCTCATTCCAGAGGGAGGGAGTACAAATTCAATTATTTATTTGTGCATGAATCCAGCCTGCGGTCTGGGTGCACAATCTAAATGGTAATAGAGAGACTTTTTTTGTGGGCGGCGGCCTCCAGCTGCAGTTTTATTGGCTCCCAGCAAGGATGCTCCTCCACTCCTCCACTGGCACATCCTCATTACTACACAGGCGGAACTGTTACCTTCATGATTATGTTTAATCCCTCAGAAGACCCGGGCTCCACCAGGTAAGTAGCCTGACTATGTTTAGCAGGAGATACGGAAATCGCTCTGGATAAGAGCGTCTGCTAAATGACTTAAATGTAAATGTAAATGTAAATGGAAATTATGCACATCTGTGAGCATCTATGAACATCATTTTTTTCCCACAAAGTACTAAATCATTTCAGGTAATATAAACATTTTTAGATATGTGATGTCTAAAAGTCTGGAGAAAACTTTCCCTCTGCAAACACTTGTTATGTGATCCATTTACAGTAGGTTAACGTTCAACCTGACAAGCAGGATTTGAGTGTCAGTCCATTATGACATGTCTCTCATGGATGAATGAAACACAGTCAACCATTTTGAGTGTTGTCTTGCCCCCGACTTCACCCAGCTGAACTCAATGCACTGAGGCATTGTTTTGGTTGCAAAACTCAATCCCACCAACCCCACCACCACAAATATCACATTGCCCACGAAAGGGAAAAACCCTTGATGCTGGCTCGCAATCTTCGCCCTGCTGAAGTAAATTGCTTTCATTTTGTCTCGCCTCCCCTTTGTTATAATGTGACAGAGCTACTGATTGGACCAGAGGGAGATCAATAAAGTGTCAGGCTCGGCTCAAAACTCAGGGAAGGGCAACAGTGAGACCTCAGCGCCCTGTCACTGTGAGACTGCAATTCACATCAGGGCCTCAAGCCTTGAAGCTTTACCCCCGTTTCCCACCTCCTTCATCATCTGATACGTGGTAGGGTTTGATATGACCATTGATGACCAGTCAGTTCAGTTATCCGTGGCTAACGATATGTGACACGAGTCACGACAAATGGAACAGTTCTCATTTGCAGGGAGGCAGATGAGACGGTGCAGGTGTCCCTTCACACTTGTTTTTAACAAAGTTGTTATTAACACATTTTAATGTTTGGAATGACCCATCGAAAAAATGAAAATAGCTGTTATCGCAGCATCATTATAGTTTAGAAGTGGTGATTGGGGTGTATAGTGAAATGGAACAACAGTGTACATTTAAGGACACCCTCAGCGCCATGCTTCAACCCCGAGACGTGAGGCTGAGGATGTCCTAAAATGTACACTGTAGATCAGGGATCAACATCTGGTGGACTGCATGGTTTTATTTGGTCCCCCAAATTTTCTGAGCAAAAATAAATATATATTGTATAATTAATTTCATTTAATTTATTATTGGACATAAAAGACTGTAAAAACACCAGGAAATTAGCTCCAAGTGATTTTAATTTAAGAAATATGTTCCCAAGTATAATAGAGAGACACGTGATCATATACAAATGTGAGCAAGGTTTGAAATTATTATGTTTTAATCAAACATTATAGCTGTTTGGGCTTCTTGCAGTCAATTTGAAGTCTAAAAAAAATGTGTAATTATAATCCAGGCTGTATCACATCCGGCCGTGATTGGGAGTTCCATAGGGCGGCACACAATTGGCCCAGCGGCGTCTGGGTTTGGCCGTGTAGGCCATCATTGTAAATAAGAATTTGTTCTTAACTGGGTGATTCGAGCCCTGAAAGCTGATTGGCTGACAGTCGTGGTATATCAGAACGTATAACACGGGTATGACAAAATATTTATTTTTACTGTTCTAATGAAATAGGTAACCAGTTTACCAACATTGCGTCGTGCATAAAAACAGCCCTTAGCCGTGGTATATTGACCATATACCACACCCCCCCGGGCCTCATTGCTTATCTATTTTCCGACCCTCTGACCATCCACTCAAGAAAAAATCGTCCCGCAGCTGAATATAGTTGATGATCCCTGCCGTAGATGCATTCATAGTTGTTGAGATGCATTCATATTTATTGGGATCCCACCTCATTCACGAAGAAGTAAACAACAGTGGTTTGCTGTTCCCACTCCACCATCCTAGGAACCGTTCTCTATGGCCCTCCACTAATCTTCTTGATTATAAAATTTGTTCCCAATAAAAATGTCTTAAAATGGTAAGTTCAGAGGAGTTGAGGTTGTTCATTTATACCCATGTCTGTTTTGTTAATAAAATTCATAAGGTAGGTGGCAATATCTTACTATTTGAATAGGATAAAGTAGGCTACATATTCTGACAATAATGCACATAATAAAAACAAGAATTACTGGTTTTCGATGTCAAGTACTGACAGGGCATTGTGGGAATTGTGTTCAATGTTTCCCCTCCCTCTACTCAGTAACACTGAAGAAATAAATGCAGACATCAATCCTAGACATAGCCTGTGAAATATTTCCATCTGTGCGAGGCCAAAGTTACAGCTTACCCTGGGATATCTGTGTTAGCATTTTTACAGGGAGTTTGTCTGTGGCAGAGGGCTGATTGACGGATGTCTAATTCAACCCCTCGTAAGGAGCAGATGCTCTATGACAGCTGCTTGTGAACAAATTAGACTAAACTACTGAAAGAGGAGGAGGAGTAGTAGAGGAGTACTTCAAGAAGTCTCACTGGTGCTATCTTTGCCCTGAAGTGAGAGAGAGACACATTCTCCTCCTTAACCCATCGTAGCAACACGTGAAGATGGATTTTTATCCCATACTGGCGTGGGCAGCCAATGGGATCTTAATGATAAGGACATGGGGACACTAATGAATGTCACACTTTCAGACACGTCCCCCTAGGCCAGCGCGGCCAATCACATCTCAGGTCTGTCCATCTATTAGTGAGAGAGGAAGAGTTCCTTTCAGACCCCGCAGGGTACACTTTAAGTGTGCTTCCAAGTGATCACCACTTAGTTAATTCAGCTTCAAGTGTGTCCAAGTATTTTCATATGGCTGTTACCATGACCATCAATGTGCCACTGAATGTATATGACAGTTGAGGATTTGTCAGAGGTGGAAGTATGGCTTCTCGAAATGTCCTGTAGAGCAGTTGTTGTTTTAATTGTCATCTTTGACTCTCACAGAGATATCCCTTTAGCCAACTCTATCTTTGTGAGAAGAGTTAATGTAGAAACAGTCACACAACATTGCATCAGACATCTTTAGCTTAACTGCCACGTCAGTTTGGGCTCAAATGAATGAGACCACATTCAGTATGCATGGATGATGAATAAGACATAGATTCCTATGATGTATGTGTACAGCAGAGTCTTAATGCAGGGTTCGTGCATGTTTCACCTGCAGCAGAGCTTCCAGACAAACAAACATTAGTAACTACACTGAACAAAAAATATGAATGCAACATGCAACAATTTCAAAGATTTTACTGAGTTACAGTTAATTGAAGGAAATCAGTAAATTGAAATAGATGAATTATGCCCAAATCTATGGATTTCATGTGACTGAGAATACAGATATGCATCTGTTGTTCACAGATACCTTAAAAAAGGTAGGAGTGTGGATCAGGCTGTTGATTGTGGCCTGTGGAATGTTGTCCCACTCCTCTTCAATGGCTGTGTGAAGTTGATGGATATTGTCAGGAACTGGAACTCGCTGTTGTACACGTTGATCCAGAGCTTCCCAAACATGCTCAATTGGTGACATGTCTGGTAAGTATGCAGGCCATGGAAGAACTCAGACATTTTCCGCTTCCAGAAATTGTGTACCAGTCCTCGCAACAAAGGTTTGCTGTTCCCACTCCACCATCCTAGGAACCCTTCCCTATGACCCTCCATTAATCTTCTTCACTTTGAAATTAGTCCTAAATAATAATGTCTTAAAATGGTGAAGTTCAGAGGAGTTGAGGTTGTTCATTTATACCCATGGCTCTTTCGATAATACAATTCATAAGGTATGTGGCAATATCTTACTATTTGAATAGGATAAAGTAGGCTACATATTCTGATAATAATGCACCTCATATCAACAAGATTTACTGGGGTTCGATGACAAGTACTGACAGGGCATTGTGGGAATTGTGTTTAATGTTTCCCCTCCCTCTACTCAGTAACACTGAAGAAATAAATGCAGACATCAATCCTAGACACAGCCTGTGAAATCTTTCCATCTGTGCGAGGCCAAAGTTACATGCTGAAACATCTGATGGCAATGGATGAATGGCATGACCATGGGCCTCAGGAAATCATCACGGCATCTCTGTACAGTACATTCAAATTGCCATTGATAAAATGTAATTGCATTCGTTGTCCGTAGCTTATGCCTGCCCATACCATATCCCCACCGCCACCATGGGGCAGGCACTCTGTTCACAAAGTTGACATCAGTAAACCGCTCGTTGACACGATGCCATACCTGCTGTCTGCCATCTGCCCGGTACAGTTGAAACCAGAATTCATCTGTGAAGATCACACTTCTCCAGTGTGCCAGTGGCAACCTAAGGTGAGCATTTGCCCACTTTAGTCGGTTACGATGCCATACTGCAGTCAGATCAAGACCCTGGTAAGGACGACGAGCATACAGATGAGCTTCCCTGATACGGTTTCTGTCAGTTTCTACAGAAATTCTTTGGTTGTGCAAACCCACAGTTTCATCAGCTGTCTGGGTGGATGAAAAAAATTGCCCAGAACCGTATTACTGTTGGGGAACGAATGAAAGCAAGTTGGTTGTATTTCAAATAGAACTGAGTGCTTATTGGTAGTGTACCGTAGTAAAAGTCATCCCCGTTGAGAAATTCAAACTAATAGGAATAGTTTGTATTTGCTTTAGGCTCATGTCTCAAATGACTCAAAGCTTTTATAGGCCAAAATTATATTAACACAAAAACCATGCTGAATCTCAAACCATAGGCATGTTTTATAACAGTGTAGTTACGTTGTAGACAAATAGTTCCAATATCCCAGTGGTGAATGGAGTTCTAAAATTCAGTGGTGAATAGGGCTCCAATTTCCATTGGTTAATAGAGCTCTGATACCCAGAGATGATAGTGCTCTGATATCCAGTGGTTAATAGAGCTCTGATACCCAGCCATGATAGACCTCTGATACCCAGCGGTGAATAGAGCTCCAATTTCCAGTGGTTAATAGAGCTCTGATACCCAGCGCTGAATAATGCTCTGATACCCAGCGGTGAATAGTGCTCTGATACCCAGCGATGAATAGAGCTCCAATTTCCTGTGGTTAATAGAGCTCTGATACCCAGCGGTGAATAGAGCTCCAATTTCCAGTGGTTAATAGAGCTCTGATACCCAGCGGTGAATAGTGCTCTGATACCCAGCGGTGAATAGAGCTCCAATTTCCAGTGGTTAATAGAGCTCTGATAACCAGCGGTGAATAGAGCTCCAATTTCCAGTGGTTAATAGAGCTCTGATACCCAGCGGTGAATAGTGCTCTGATACCCAGCGGTGAATAGAGCTCCAATTTCCAGTGATTAATAGAGCTCTGATAACCAGCGGTGAATAGAGCTCCAATTTCCAGTGGTTAATAGAGCTCTGATACCCAGCGGTGAATAGTGCTCTGATACCCAGCGGTGAATAGAGCTCCAATTTCCAGTGGTTAATAGAGCTCTGATACCCAGCGGTGAATAGTGCTCTGATACCCAGCGGTGAATAGAGCTCCAATTTCCAGTGGTTAATAGAGCTCTGATAACCAGCGGTGAATAGAGCTCCAATTTCCAGTGGTTAATAGAGCTCTGATACCCAGCGGTGAATAGTGCTCTGATACCCAGCGGTGAATAGAGCTCCAATTTCCAGTGGTTAATAGAGCTCTGATACCCAGCGGTGAATAGTGCTCTGATACCCAGCGGTGAATAGAGCGCTAATATCCAGAGATTAATATAGTTTAAACATCCAGCAATAAATAGGCCACTAATACCCAGCGGTGAATAGAGCTCTAATGTCAAATGGTGAACACTCTAATATCAAATGGTGAACACTCTAATATCCAATAATGAATAGAGCTCCAATGTCCAGTGGTGTGTAGAGAGTCTATTGGATTTATGCTATAGCCACTCATTTATTACAGGCCCCTTCCCAGCTGGGCATCATTTCTCTCTCAGCTCTCTATTCTAGTGGACTCAATGACCCACAACACAGGGCTGTAAAATTCAGGGGATGCTAAAATCAGTCTTTGCAAATTAAGCGAGGTTGTTGTGGTCTACATTTTAAGATGGCACAATGAATGCTTGAGCAAGTGTAATTGAGCCCACTGTTATCAACCGACTGTTACATTTATACATTTATATATATTTATATATATGTAACAATATATTTGATGACTTCATGCAGATGCAAAGCTCCACAGTGTCCATGGGCAATCTATTGAAGAAAACACAGCAAAATGTAAACATGAAACGGATTTCCTTCTTTCTAATGTAAACCAAGTTCTCCTATTCTTTTCGATATTTAACAAAGGCAGATTATATGAATTAAGAATACCAAATATAACGTTGTGTTGCTCAAACAAGGAGAAGGGGAATATTCTACTGTATGTGAACAAGGAGTGTGTGAGAGAGAGATAAGGTTGGTGAGTCTCTTCTGGCTTCTTATCTGTCTCCTTCGCAGCCACAACACCAGGGGAAACTGACAAGAACAATGGACCATGCTTTTTTCATCCCCCAGAGTGTTGTATCTGTAAGGTGTGAAAGCTGCTGAGCCTTGTTCCGGTATCACATGCTATCATCCCTCCATTATGTTGGTGAGAACTCGTGTATTTAGGACTCAACTCAACTATCACGTTACTTGCAGTGCCTTCAGAAAGTATTCATACGCCTTGACTTATTCCGCATTTTGTTGTGTTACAGCCTGAATTCCAAATGATTAAATAGATTTTTGCTCTCACCCATCTACACACAATACCCCAGAATAACAAAGTGAAAACATGTTTTTATTGATTTACAAAAGTATTCACACCCCTGAGTCAATGTACTGTATGTTAGAATCACCTTTGGCAGTGATTACAGCTGAGAATCTTTCGGTGTATGTCTCTAAGAGCTTTGCATACCTGCATTGTACAAAATTTGCACATTATTGTTGTTAAAATGTTTCACCCTCAGTGAAGTTGGTTTTGAACACTGCTAGACAGCCATTTTGAGATCTTGCCATAGATTTTCGAGCTGACTTATAATATAAAAAAATAATATATGCCATTTAGCAGACGCTTTTATCCAAAGCGACTTACAGTCATGTGTGCATACATTCTACGTATGGGTGGTCCCAGGGATCGAACCCACTACCCTGGCGTTACAAGCGCCATGCTCTACCAACTGAGCTACAGAAGGACCACCACTTAAGACAAAACTGTAACTTGGCCACTCAGGAACATTCAATGTCGTCTCGGTCAGCAACTCCAGTGTATATTTGGCCTTGTGTTTTAGGTTATTGTCCTGCTGAAAGGTAAATTTCTCCCAGTGTCTGTTGGAAAGAAGACTGAACTATATTTTCCTCTAGGATTTCCCCTGTACTTAGCTCTATTCCAATTATACCCTGCAAAAACTCCCTTTTCCTTGCCAAGCACAACCATGATGCTGTGACGACCATGCTTGCAAACAGGATGCATGTTTTGGAACATTTGTATTCTGTACAGGCCCTTCATTTAGGTTAGTATTGTGGAGTAGAGGAGGCTGGTGGCACGATAATTGGGGAGGACAGACTTATGGTCATGGGTGGAGTGGAATGGTATCAAATACATTTATTTTATCTTTATTTAACTACGCAAGTCAGTTAAGAACAAATTCTTATTTACAATGACAGCCTAGGAACAGTGGGTTAACTGCCTTGTTCAGGGGCAGAATGACAGATTTTGACCTTGTCAGCTCAGGGAATCGATCTAGCAACCTTTCAGTTACTGGCCCAATACTCTAACCACTAGGCTACCTTCCGCCACCACATGGCTTGATGCCATTCCAGTCCAGCCGTTCCAGACATTATTATGTGCTGTCCTCCCTTCAGTAGCATCTACTGTTGTGGAGTAACTACAATGTTTTTGATCTATCCTCGGTTTTCTCCTATCACAGCCATTAAACTGTGCAACTCTTTTAATTTCACCATTGGCCTCATGGTGAAATCCCTAAGTGGTTTCTTTCCTTTCTGGCAACTGAGTTAGGAAGGACACCTGTATCATTGTAGTGACTGGGTGTATCAACATACCATCCAAAGCGTAATTAATAACTTCACCATGATCAAAGGGATATTCAAAGTCTGTTTTTACCCACCTACCAATAGGTACTCTTCTTTGCAAAGCATTGGAAAACCTCTCTTTGTGGTTAAATCTGTGTTGGAAAATCACTGCTCAACTGAGGGACCTTACAAGTAATTGTATGTGTGGGGTAGAGAAATTAGATAATCATTAAAAAATCATGTTAACACCATTATTGCACACAGAGTGAGTCCATGCAACTTATTATGTGACTTGTTAAGACATTTTTTTTACTCTTGAACTTATTTAGGGATGCCATAACAAAGGGGCTGAATACTTATTGATCGAGACATTTCAGCTTTTCATTTAGAATCCATTTGTTAAAAAAAAAAGAAAATCTCAAAACATGATTCTACTTTGACATGATGCGGTATTGTGCGGAGGCCGGTTACACAACATCTCAGGCTGTAAGGCTGTAACAGGCTGTAACAACAACAAAATGTGGAAAAAGTCAATGGGTGTGAATACTATCTCAAGGCACTATAGATGGATGTGCATGAAGCAGCATGTTTGTAATGTCTCTTCTGCTTTATTCTGCAGGGCTTTCCACCCACCTATTGTAGAATGAAGACAGATACTGTATATCACACTCAAAACCTGTATATCACACTCAAAACCTGTATATCACACTCAAAACCTGTATATCACACTCAAAACCTGTATATCACACTCAAAACCTATATATCACACTCAAAACCTGTATATCACACTCAAAACCTGTATATCACACTCAAAACCTGTATATCACACTCAAAACCTGTATATCACACTCAAAACCTGCCTCTAATCTAAGGAATATGGTTTAACGTCACAGCACTATGTTATTAATAAATTGGCAATCTGAGATGCTGCGATAAAGAAGCGCGACTGTTTGTTACCACCAGAAGCTCTTACTCTGTTAGCTATTGAATTTGTTACTGGAGAATTAGCTCAGCTTCAACAGGGGGGCAAGAGGGGTGCCTGTGACTGGTGGACATGCTGAAGAGAGGGGAATGTTATAAGGGCTAGTGGAGCAACGGACTTTAGCCCACGACATTTTAGAGGCTTTTGTGTTCAGCCCTTTCATGAGCTGCTCTTATTCAATCGCTGTTTCGTCAAATGAAGCCAGAATGATGTGCACTGTAATATCTGCAGACTGATTTATAGGGTAGTGAAGCCATGTTATGTATTTTATGGACACTCTTACACGCGTTCTCAAATCAGATATAAAATAGGCACTTTTGTCAGAGAAAATGTGGTGTGACTTCTCATTTTCGGTTTGTAATGGTCTGAAAATAACGTTTTTTTTTGCATGCCACAGTTCCCTCTTCTCTTTGTCCCCCGGTGCAGAGCGAGAGGAGTTGGGACAAAGGAGAGGACAGAGGGGTGAGAAAGGGACTAATGTATCCATAAGGGTCATAGCTAAACTCTATCTGTATAATGAGCAGGATGAGATTGAATTTAGTGTGTAGAAAAGGATCACGGCCAAATATGGCCTTCTGTATAAATAACATGACCTTGACAGGACTTGTTTGGGTTGTTTAGGGGTTAACTGGAGTGATGCCCATAGGTAAACCTTATGTTCATCATCTTGCATGAATGTATCTATCTATTTATCTTCTTTCATCAATATTTACCATCACACGTGTTGAGTAAAAAATTGCTTATGATTGTATTGACACTGACAAACATTTTGAGTATGCTGTTAACATGAGTGCTCTCCAAATTCGACTATGGGCAATGTTTTATCTCTCATTGACCCCTTAGACCACAGACATACCATTTTTATCTTAGCACAATTGGTAATGAGAAGCAAAAATAACTGATAGTGGGGTAGCATAAGTGAAATGAGGCATTCAAGTGTGGCTCCCAGTCCAAACTCACAGCAGTGGACCCAAACTGACAAGCTGCACTTATTTACTTTCTCAACATTTTAGAAACAGCTGCACATTGCCATCTAGAGGTAATGTAAGCAACAGCAAGGGGAGGCAGGTGTATGGAGAGTTGAGACCACAGATCAAGAGTCACAGGGTTTCCAGCGTTTTCTGCAGGTGTGCGTTTGGGTATTGGGGGTGGCGAGAGGTGACTTCTGCATCCACACATGCTGAGGGTCTCATCAGGTGGCAAGAAGGCAAAGTGTCATTCTGATTGCGGATTCGGCTTCTTTCTGTGATACTAATCTCCCACTGATCCTCTCTGGAATCATGAGAATGCTGTATGTGATGCAATCATAAAGTGTGCGCTATACGAAAGAACACAGTCACCTCCAGGGTGGGTCCAGGGTGGGTCCATTCTGTCAGCAATATCAAGAGCTGAGAAAATATGAAGTAAATAGAATTTATGGGTAATTCCACAGTCACGGAATTGCGCCCTGGCTCAGATTTTTCTCTTACAATAAAAGTTTCACAAACAATGCAACTCTATGCACCAGGACTACATTTTAGCAATTTACACAGACCATTTGACAAAAATATATTTACTGGAAGAACTGTGCAGATGCAATGTTTTGTAACAGAATTTTGATCAAATCTCCCTCAGTTTTGTTTCCACGTTTTCCAAAAACTCTGCTCTGTTAAATGTCTGCTCCGAATTAAGAGTCAACGTTGTCTGCAGAAAGAATGGGGTGTCAGCTATGACACGACACATTGACTGTGAAAACATTTTGGTTATTGAACTACAGTAAGTGAAGTGGATTTACACCCGGTAACGGAATTGCGGTAATGGAATTTCATCATGGGTCTTTGATCGGTACTACACATGAATGCATAACTATAGGTATATGAATGTCATATTCTTCATGGTGATGTATCCTCAATAGATACACAAACATATATATTTGCAATGTTTTGGTATTATTCTAAACACTGGCTATTAGTTTAATGAGCTCTGCTCCCAAACAAGACCAGATTTGGTTGGTCCTGAGTGGACCAAATCTGAACTAATCATAGGTGTTAATGTTTCACAAGTTTGGAAATCAAAGTACAGCACGGTAGAGCTCAGCACAGAACAGTATAGTACAGTAAAGTAGAGTATACAGTGCAGTAGAGTACAGTAGAGTTCAGTACAGTACAATACAGTGCATTATAGTGTACACAACTCCAGTGTGTTCTACTGTGTACTGTACTGAACTCCACTCTACAGTAGAGTACTGTACTGTACTGTACTGTCCAAACTTGTGAACCCAACTGTGGTCTGTGACTACTATGATTTCCCATTGTAGCCAATTAAATTGCAGAAATGTCTTTACTGATTTTTGGGAAATTCATTACCGATTTGAGCCTTTTGAGTTTGAATCACTTAATTAATCATAAAGAAAATTGATATCAGTCAAAACACTTTAACTAATTGATAGGTCTACCGTTACTTGTTACATCTGTGAACTGTTATTATCTTCCCTCATGAGGGAGAGAAAATATAAAATATTTTTAAGATATTTGGGTTTTTGGTAATGGAATTTCATGGCACAAGGCAATGTTTCTTAAACTTACAGAAGGCAGACAAATGTATCCAAAGCTAAATATAAGTGTTTATATTAGTTTGTAGGTGTCTTTACTTCAACATTACCGTGTTTTAATGTATTTCTTGTACCTTTAAAGACTTCTTTTGGTATATGTTTTCTAAGACCCTATTTCTATCTGTTTAACCTGAAATCAAAGCCTTCACTTGTTAAACATTTTTAGCATTTTTAACATTATATACGCCTTAATTAAATAAAAAAAATATGGACTCTTAGCTTTCATTTGACACCCAATTTCACATGCTACTATGAACTTCAAATGTTCATTGGTTCTTTTACATGGAGATTAGCATATCTGTATATATGGCCTTCCAGTAAGAGAACAAACATCATCCATGGCACCTTTGCTAAACCATCTCCCAGGTGTTTAAAAGGTGATCAGCTATTGCCCTTCATAATTTGTATGACCTGATGTATTTAACAAATATGCTCTAACAAGGCGGGAACCCCTGCTCCCTCCATCACTCTCAGACACATTGAAAGGGGTTTGGGTAAGGGGTTAGGGAATGTCATTTGTTCCAGATTTATTTGTAATTAAGGGTTTGACTTCGGAAATGCTAAAGGTTCGCGCCTGCTGTGACGGTGGCATTTGAGAGAGTGATTTGTTTCCTTTGCCCATGAAATTAGTTTAGTCACGCATGAGCAACGTTGACAAAGAAATGCCAGCTAATTATATCAGCATAAGAACCTCTCCCTGCAGACGAGCACCCAGCAGACTTCAACAGGCCCTCATAGGAATGTATGACATACACGCATTTACACTTTGTGTGTGAACATTTGAACATTGATCAATGTGTGTGTGTGTGTGTGTGTGTGTGTGTGTGTGTGTGTGTGTGTGTGTGTGTGTGTGTGTGTGTGTGTGTGTGTGTGTGTGTGTGTGTGTGTGTGTGTGTGTGTGTGTGTGTGTGTGTGTGTGTGTGTGTGTGTGTGTGTGTGTGTGTGTGTGTGTGTGTGTGAACATTTGAACATTGATCAATGTGTGTGTGTGTGTGTCTTTTTAATTTATATATTTCTACGTGTGACCGCCTGCATGTGTGCTTTTATTTAGAGAGTATTTGAAAAAGTAAAACATGCCTGTGTTCCATCAGAAATATGATTTATGATTAAAGTTCATTCACAGCATGTTGTAGATAGCTCTCCTGAGGGACCAAACCCACCCTTGTCTCCCATGTGGCTGTGATGGCAAATGTATGGTGCACATTTTAGGACATCCCCAGTGTCACATTTCACCCCTCCTTGAGTCAATTAACCCTCCAACTTGAGGCTGAGAGTGTCCTAAAATGTGCACCACACAGAATTTGAAGTATCGATCCATCTCGAAAATCCCTCATATTTGACTTCCCCTCAAACAGAAAGCAAGCTTACACAGGAGCCCCTTTCAAGCAGCATATTAAATAAGCTCAGGATAAGAAGACTCAGGATGATCACCTCTGATCTAACTTATTTATGATATCATGGAGCAGAGGAAATAGAGTTGAAGACTAACTTGATGTTTACTGTTCATGGGGGCATGTGTCATTAGCACACTCAGTGTTCAATTAACCATCTGTTATCATGTTAGGTGGATATAACTCTGTGCTTGATTTAAGCCAGTTGTTTCCCTCAGCAGGTTTAGATGTACAGATGAAGTCGGAAGATTACATACATTTAGGTTGGAGTCATTAAAACTCCTTGTTAAGAAACTATAGTTTGGCAGGTCGGTTAGGACATCTACTTCGTGCATGACACAAGTCATTTTTCCAACAATTGTTTACAGACATATTATTTAACTTAGAATTCACTGTAGCACAATTTCAGCGTGTCAGAAGTTTACATGCACTAAGTTAACTGTGCCATTAAACAGCAGCTTCTAAAGCTTCAATGCTTTAGAAGCTTCTGATAGGCTAATTGACATAATTTGAGTCAATTGGAGGTGTACCGGTGGATGTATTTTAAGGCCAACCTTCAAACTCTATGCTTGACCTCAGAATTTTTTTTTGTAGACATCAACAAGTCTGGTTCTTCCCTGGGAGCAATTTCCAAATGCCTGAAGGTACCACGTTCATCTGTACAAATAATAGCATGCAAGTATAAACACCATGGGACCACGCAGCCGTCATACCACTCAGGAAGGAGACACGAGATGAACCATCTTTGGTGCGAAAAGTGCAAATCAATCCCAGAACAACATCAAAAGGACCTTGTGAAGATGCTGGAGGAAACAGGTACAAAAGTACCTACATCCACAGTAAAACGAGTCCTATATCGAAATAACCTGAAAGGCAACTCAGCAACGAAGAATCCACTGCTCCAAAACCACCATAAAAAAAGCCAGACTACGGTTTGCAACTGCACATGGGGACAAAGATCCTACTTTTTGGAGAAATGTCCTCTGGCCTGATGAAACAAAAATATAACTGTTTGGCCATAATGATCATCATTATGTTTGGAGGAGGAAGAGGGAGGCTTGCAAGTCAAAGAACACCATCCCAACCGTGAAGCACGGAGGTGGCAGCATCATGTTGTCGGGGTGCTTTGCTGCAGGAGGTACTGGTGCACTTCACAAAATAGATGGCATCATGAGGCAGGAAAATTATGTGGAAATATTGAAGCAACATCTGAAGACATCAGTCAAGAAGTTAAAGCTTGGTCGCAAATGGGTCTTCCAAATTAACAATGACCCCAAGCATACCTCCAAAGTTGTGGAAAATGGCTTAAGGACAACAAAGTCAAGGTATTGGAGTGGCCATCAGAAAGCCCTGACCTAATTATATGGGCAGAAATGAATAAGTTTGTGTGAGCAAGGAGGCCTAAACACCTGACTCAGTTACACCAGCTCTGTCAGGAGGAATGGGCCAAAATTCATACAATTTATTGTGGGACGCTTGTGGAAGGCTAGCCAAAAGGTTTGACCCAAGTTAAACAATTTAGAGGCAATGCTACCAAATATTAAATGAGTGTATGTAATCTTCTGACCCACTGGGAATGTGATGAAAGAAATAAAAGCTGAAATAAATCCCTCTCTACTATTATTCTGACATTTCACATTCTTAAAATAAAGTGGTGATCCTAACTGACCTAAAACAGGGGATTTTTACTAGGATTAAATGTCAAGAATTGTGAAAAACAGAGTTTAAATGTATTTGGCTATTATTGCAGTGAGTGAGCCCTTATTATGTGATTTGTAAAGCACATTTTTGCTCCTGAACTTATTTAGGCCATAACAATGGGGTTGAATACTTATTTAGAAAAAGAAAAAAAAAACTTCTCTTTTCATGACATAGACTGACTAGGTGGATCCAGGTGAAATCTATGATCCCTTATTTATGTCACAATCCACTTCATTGAGGGTGAAGGGGAGGAGATAGTTTAAATAAGGATGTTTAAGCCTTGAGACAATTGAGACATGGATTGTGTATGTGTGTTATTCAGAGGGTGAATGGGCAAGACAAAATATTTAAGTGCTTTGGAATGGACTATTGTTGTAGGTGCCAGGCGCACCAGTTTGAGTGTGCCAAGAACTGTAATTCTGCTGGGTTTTTCACGCTCAACAGTTTCCTGTGTGTATCAAGAATGGTCCATCACCTAAAGGGCATCCAGCCAACTTGACACAATTGTGGGAAGCATTAGAGTCAACATGGTCTACTGTAGTACACCTGTGGAATGTTTTCGACACCTTGTGGAGTCCATGCAGCGACACATTGAGGCTGTTCTGAGGGCAAAAGGGGGGAGGTGCAACTCAATATTAGGATGGTTTTCCTGCTGTTTGGTATACTCAGTGTATTGACTGAAGACATTTCACATTTTCATTTCGTATTAAATAGTTTTAAAAATATAAAAAAACATAATTCCACTTTTGAAATTATGTGGTATTGTGTGTAGGCCAGTGACACAGGCCAGTGATCTAAATTGAATACATTTTAAATGTAGTCTGTAACACTACAAAATGTGGTTAAAGTCAAGGGGTGTGAATATTTTCTGAAGGCACTTTAAATTAGATTAGCATATTTAAGTACAGTTGCTAGTCTCGTGCATTTTACAAGCTAAATACATTGCAGTTGCTGTACTCTAGTGTGTGAGCAAATAGCTTGAATCCATTGCATTCTTGCTGCGTCCTCGTGCTAGTCGGACCTAGGACACTTACATTTCTAACTTGGCAACTCATTTTGGAAAGAGTTTCCTGCTTTTAAAGTATCCGAATGAACCCCGATAGCACGTGGTATTAGTTTAAAAAATCGAATAAAATCAAATTGTATTTGTTACATACACATGTTTAGCAGATGTTATTGCGGGTGTAGCGAAATGTTTGTGTTTCTAGCTCCAACAGTGCAGTAATATCTAACAATTCACAACAATACACACAATACACACAACCTAAAAGTAAGCATTCTCTACTCTCGAACAACAATTGCACTAGACAACTATGGTTAAGCCTACTGTCCCCCCCCCCCAAGCCTACTACCTCTATCCAGCAAAAATAATAAGATACAGATATCTGGGTAAACTGAAATCAGTAACAGTCATGCATAGTGAACTTGAAATCTAAATCAATGTGTTTGATCAAAAATGTTCAAATGTAGCTATTTCGCTAAATACTGCACACTTACATCGTTTTTTATATAACACTGAAATGTTGATTCATGTGCATTGTCCCTGTCAAATAAATTCCTTAAAAAATAGTTTTAAGACTGGCTCTCCTCTGTTGAGAGTTCGGCTTGTATTGTAGAGCTTCCAGGGCTTGTTTGTTTGTCGATCGCCAATCAGAATGAATAATGAATAATGAATGTGTGGGCGGATCGCTGAAGGTCATATTGCACTTCTGGGTTCGTGAGGAGTTGGATGGTTTGCCTGGGGCAACAATCTCTTAACAGAGAGTTGAGTTCTGGAGCCATGGGACCTCTCTTTGAAATCATGGCTGGGGGGATGATGGGTCTACCGACCAGGCATTGCCTTGGAGTGGAGCTGTCAAGGCCCTGAAAGGATTTGGTCGACCCTAATAAGCTGCTGCCTGTTTTTACTGTAACTCTCTCGCTCACCACGCATGTCTGTCATCTGTATGCTGCTGGAGACATTGTAAATATTCCAGTTCCACATCACACACCCTCCTCTCACATGTACCGTGTAGCCTGATGCACATTAGTACTGTAAATATTATACCACCGTTTCACAATAGAGCATAAAAACCTGTGAATGTGTGTATGAAAGGAAAAAGGATAGAGACAGGCAGCACAGGCAAGAGGGCAGCGTTCGCATCATTCTTTTTCACACTCTCCCACGAGCGACCTTTCTTCATAAATATGGCATCAATAGAAAGTCAGCTTGGCGTTTCTGGTGAAAATAATGAAGCATCTCCATCTGAGCACTCAGTGATCTTCGATCAATAGGGTGTCATTCAGAGAATAACCAGAACAGAGAAGGTGAAGCCGACACTGGGTGGTGGAGACCAGCTTGGTTCAGGCTGACTGAATTTTAAAGGGCTAACCTCCCATGTGCCCTCTCGGGCAGTTTAAACAAGGGCCCAGGGATGGAGCTCTGTCGTGGGCCTGTTCATTAGTTTGTTCGCAACGTTTCCTACCACTGCAAAGTATAATTCTGTTTCTGTGACCTAGATCAAGAGGGCTATACCCAGGAAGACTAAATCAAAATGAATATCACTGTATTGTACTTAGTGTAGATGTAAACCCATTATACAAGCTGTAATAATCATTAAAAGAGAGCAGAAATAGCTTATGCTGATTAGGGGATAGTTTTCATCATTCAATGCTGAATACAGGGATAGATACAGGTAACTGCCAAAATAAAGGAAACACCAACATAAAGTGTCTTAATGGGGTGTTGGGCCACCACGAGCCAGAACAGCTTCAATGCACCTTGGCATGGATTCTACAAGTGTCTTGAACTCTGTTGGAGGGATGCGACACCATTCTTCTCAGGCGCCACACCAGAATCTCCCACAAATGTTCCATTGGGTTGAGAACTGGTGAATAAGACGACCATGGCATATGGTTTACATCGTTTTCATGCTCATCAAACTATTCAGTGACCACTCGTGCCATGTGGATGGGGGCATTGTCATCTTATGGTGGAATAGCCATGGTAGCCAAAATAATGGCCTGACCAGCATTTTTATACTGTACATGACCCTAAGCATAACGGGATGCTAATTGCTTAATTGACAGGTTCCACACCTGTCTGGAAGAACCTGCTTTCGATATATTTTGTATCCCTCATTTACAAAAGTGTTTCCATTATTTTGGCTGTTACCTGTACATATTCCCAAGACATATGGTTTGCAGTATTTTGTGTTGTATTTCAGGTAATCACTGATTCATCCAATGTGAAATAATGTTCCAAACTGGATTAAAAGCAAAAGTAACAACGAACATATGGCATTTTGTGGAGGAAATAATAAATAATCCAACGTACTGTAAACACCATGCCAGCTAATTCCATGGACAGAGAGCCGTGGAACTGAGTCAGAGAAGGAGTCTCGGGAGGATTGTTTTTGACGATGTACAGGTGGGCCTATCAATCCTCAGCCTGTTTACATGGCTGCCAGATGTTCGACACCATGACCACGAGAAAGCCTACGAGAAGTTTGCAGTTGCAGCACCTCCGCTTAACAAATGCGAGTCGTGCTCCCGCGGGCCAATTTACACTGGTTAGTTGTGACACCCCCTCAAGGCTAACACTCATTTCACTAACGATTTTTGCGGTGGAAGCGATGCTAGCTGTGACCTCGCAGCAGTGTAATGATATTCTCGGTGGCTACACAAGGTAAGACAAGGATGTGGTATGCAGGCGGGAGCTCTGGGAACACTGTTATGAATACTGTTATTTCAGTTCTGTACATTGTGAATCATTTAACTTTTTCCTCTCAGTGAGCTCGCTATGGGGTTTATGTTTCTCTCGCTCTCTGCAGTTTCTAATGCCATGTCTTGCATGCTGATGTCACCCACCTCCACCTAGGATGTCACACCTGGGCTGCACAGCTGTAAAAGGTCTACAGGTCAGTGAAAGTAACTTCTGTGAAAATTCTAACTTCTGTAATGCTGCAGATTATATATACTTCACGGCTAGCATTCATAAACTATTCAGACACCTTGAGCTTTTTTTTACATTTTGTTATGTTACAGCCTTATTCTAAAAAAAAATGTTTTAATTCCCAGAATGACAGTGAATACAGATTTTTAGAATTCTTTGCAAATGTATAAAAGTTTAAAAAAAACTGAAATGCCTTATTTACATAAGTATACAGACCCTTTGCTATGAGACTCGAAATTGAGCTCAGGTGCATCCTGTTTCCATTGATCGTCCTTGAGATGTTTCTACAACTTGGTTAGAGTCCGCCTGTCGTAAATTAAATTGATTGGACATGATTTGGAAAGGCACACACCTGTCTATTTATCCAAGCCATGATGTCGAAGGAATTGTCTGTAGAGCTCTGAGACAGGATTGTTTAGAGGCGACAGATCAGGGGAAGGGTACCAAAACATTTCTGCCGCATTGAAGGTCCCCAAGAACACAGTGGCCTCCATCATTCTTAAATGGAAAAGTTTGGAACCACCAAGACATCCTAGAGCTCGCCACCCGGCCCAACTGAGAAATCGGGGGAGAAGGAGGTGATCAAGATCATGATGGTCACTCTGACAGAGCTCCAGAGTTCATCTGTGGCAATGGGAGAACCTTCCAGAAGCACAACCATCTACGCAGCATTCAACCAATCAGGCCTTTTATGGTAGAGTAGCCAGACGGAAGCCACTCCTCAATAAAAGGCATATGACAGTCCAGTTTGCCAAAAGACACCTGAAGGACTCTCAGACCATGAGAAACAAGATTCTCTGGAATGATGAAACCAAGATTGAACTCTTTGGCCTGAATGCCAAGCGTCACGTCGAGGAAACCTGGCAACATCCCTACGGTGTTGCATGGTGGATGCAGCATCATGCTGTGGGGATGTTTTTCAGCTGCAGGGACTGGGAGACTAGTCGGGATCGAGGGAAGGATGAACGGAGAAAAGTACAGAGAGATCCTTGATGAAAATTTGCTCCAGGACTTCAGACTGAGTCAAAGGTTCACCTTCCAACAGGACAACGACCCTATGCACACAGCCAAAAAAAACAAGACCGGCTTCGGGACAAGTCTCTGAATGTCCTTGAGTGGCTGAGCCAGAGCCCAGACTCGAACCCGATAGAACAACTCTGGAGAGACCTGAAAATAGCTGTGCAGCGACACTCCCCATCCAACCTGACAGAGCTTGAGATGATCTACAGAGAAGAATGGGAGAAACCAAATACAGGTGTGCCAAGCTTGTAGTGCCATACCCAAGTAGATTCAAGGCTGAAATCGCTGCCAAAGGTGCTTCAACAAAGTACTGGGTAAAGGGTCTGAATACCTATGTATACGTGATATTTCCATTTTTTATTTTTAATACATTTGCAAAAATTCTAAAAACCTGTTTTTGGTTTGTTATCATGTGGTATTGTGTGTAGATTGATGGGAGGGGGGGGACTAATTGAATCAATTTTATAATAAGTCTGTAATGTAACAAAATATGGAAAAAGTCAACAAGTCTGAATACTTTCTGAATGCACTGTATATGCTGCTCTGTTTTTTCTCAATTTAAACAAATTGCAGTAAGTAAAATGGAATTTAAGATTTAGCATTCATTACTTACTCAAATTGGTCCTTATATTATATTTCTTTGACCACACAATCTCACACTCAATTCGTGCAAATATGTTCAAAAAAGTAATAATAAAAAAGTATTTCAGCAGATTTCAGAAGAAAATCCTCTGTTCAATTCGCATAAGTTAGCGTACCTTATTTTTTTACTCATCTATTTTTTACTTTACACAAATTTTTCTTAAAACTACATTCTTGGTTAAGGGCTTGTAAATAAGCATTTCCCTGTAAGTTCTACTACACCTGTTGTATTCGGCGCATGTGACAAATACAATTTGATTTGATTTGAGTCACTCAGTCTCCTCTGAACAGTTGATGTTGAAATGTGTCTGTTACTTCAACTCTGTGAAGCATTTATTTGGGCTGCAATTTCTGCGCTAATGAACTTATCCTCTGCAGCAGCGGTAACTCTGTGTCTTCCTTTCCTGTGTTGGTCCTCACGAGAGCTAGTTTCATCATAGCGCTTGATGGTTTTTGCGACTGCACTTGGAGAAACTTTCAAAACTTCTTGAAATTTTTCGGATTGACTGACCTTCATGTCTTAAAGTACCACTCTCTGCTACCGCACGGCAAGCGGTACCGGAGCGCCAAGTCTACGACCAAAAGGCTCATTAACAGCTTCTACCACCAAGCCAAAAGACTGCTGAACAGTCTACCGCCCCATTTGTTTATACACTGCTGCTACTCGCTGTTTATTATTTATGCACAGTCACTTTACCCCTACCTACAACCTGTAACCCCACACATTGACCCGGTATCGGTTCCCCCTGTATACAGCCTCATTATTGTTATTCTATTGTGTTACTTTTTAATATATTGTACCTTAGTTTATTTGGTAAACATTTTCTTAACTCTTTCTTGAACTGCGTTGTTGGTTAAACTTCTTTGGGATTGGTGTCCCTTCCACAGGACGGTTGAGCAAACCTAGGCTAATGCGATTAGCATGAGTTTGTAAGTAACAAGACAATTTCCCAGGACATAGGCATATCTGATATTGGCAGAAAGCCAAATTCTTGTTAATCTAACTGCACTGTCCAATTTACAGTTGCTATTAAAGTGAAATAATACCGTGCAATTGTTTGAGGAGAGTGCCCAATTTTGAACATGAAAAGTTATTAATAGACAAATTAGGCACATTTTGGGCAGTCTAGATACAACAATTTGAACAGAAATTCAATTGGATCAGTCTAAAACTTTGCACAAATCAAAACTGCACCTGGGCTGGAATAATACATTATGGCCTTTCTCTTGCATTTTAAAGATGATGGTACAATTTTTTTTTTAAAGAACGGTTATTTTATCTTTGTATTATTCTACTACATTCCTTTCACATTTCCATAAACTTCAAAGTGTTTCCTTTCAAATGGTACCAGGAACATGCATATTTTTGCTTCAGGGCCTGAGCTACAAGCAGTCTGATTTAGGTATGTCATTTTAGGCTAAAAATGTTAAAAAGGGGCTAATCCGTAAGGGCTTGTTAGTAAGCATTTCATAGTAAGGTCTACCTACACCTGTTGTATTTGGCGCATGTGGCAAATATGGTTTAACTTGATTTGATTTGATTTAATGATGGACTGTCGTTTCTCTTTACTTATTTGAGATTTTCTTGCCATAAAATGGACTTGGTCTTTATCCAAATAGAGCTATCTTCTATATACCAACACTACCTTGCCACAACACTACTGATTGGCTCAAACACATGAAATTAACTTTTAACAAGACACACCTGTTAATTGAAATGCGTTCTAGGTGACTACCTCACGATGCTGGTTGAGAGAATGCCAAGAATGTGCAAAGCTGTCAACAAGGCAAAGGGTGGCTGCTTTGTAGAATTTCAAATATAAAATATATTTGTTTAACACTTTTTTTGGTTACTCCATGATTCCATATGTGTTATTTAATAGTGTTGATGTCTTCACTATTATTCGACAATGTAGAAAATAATAAACATAAAGAAAAACCCTTGAATGAGTAGGTGTGTCTAAACTTTTGACTGGTACTGTATATATAAATAAATGTGGGATACAAAAAAATGTCAGTGTCGAACAACACCAATGCCAATCATGCATTGCTCTAATAACTTTCAAAAGATTGTTCCAAAGTTTGGCCTCAAAAAAATGTATTTTCCTATCAATGAAGTCACACAACAATTCTCACACAAATGAATCCACACAAAAATGCACGAAATCTGTTGAAATACTTCATTTCTTTTAAACATATTTGCAGTGTGAGATTGTGTTGGTCAGTGAGGTATTAGTTTTGTGTTGGTCAGTGAGGTATTCGTTTTGAAAGATTCGAGTCTAATTCTGGATAGAATATCTTGGATCTCTGACAACATCAAACATTCCTAACCATTTGATTTTCTCCACCAATGTCTTTTGTTTTGTGATGGTTAGGGATCATCGGGACTTCTGGGTGCACATTTGGTTGTAATTTAATTACAGTGGACCTAACCATGCTGTGCCCATGCGGTGCCCGCGCAGAGCGTCTCCGCATGCCAGCCTTGCACATCCTGTCTGAGGCGACAGGAACATCAGACGTGACAGATGGCTCATAAATCATGGAGGTGTGTGCACGCTGACGACAGGAGGCCTTTCTTTGGAGGGAGCCTGTGGAGAGACAGAGAGAGAGGGAGAGAGAGAGAGAGAAGAGAAAGAAAGAAGATGAAATGGGAGAGACAGAGAGAGCGAGAGAGAGAGCGAGAGAGAGAGAGAGAGAGAGAGAGAGAGAGAGAGAGAGAGAGAGAGAGAGAGAGAGAGAGAGAGAGAGAGAGAGAGAGAGAGAGAGAGAGAGAGAGAGAGAGAGAGATCAAATGGGAGAGACAGAGAGAGCAAGAGAGAGAGCAGAGGGAGCCAAGGGAGAGTAAACACCAGCGCAGCACACAGAGACTGACTTGGCTGTTACTTTCAACTGAGACAGCATTGATAACGAGGGAACAAGAGGAACAGTTTTTTTCTGTACGCATCTGCAGCTCCATTCAGTTGATAAATAATCTTAAATATGCTTAGGAACATAAAATGCTTTAAGTGCACTGTCCACATTAGGAAAGCCTCTCACTTACATTGAAGTTTGAAAATTATAATGAGATAAGGTATAGTCACAGCATGGAAGTTATGTGTCTGTATGTTTCAAGATTGTTGATAGAGATTACGTACATGGAAAGTACTCATTTTAGTCAAAGCATATTCTGATTGTTGTGGAAGTGAGAATATTGTACCAAAGTATATTTTGTTTCTATGAATTTGACTGGAAGAGGGGCCAGAATGAAGAGCTTGAAGGTGATGAGTTGTAAAAAAGGAAGGTTAACAGTTAACACAGCAAGATAAATCAATTGACTCACTGGATTCTAATGGGTTTACTCTCTCCTCCCTGTAAGATAAGAACGTTTGGGATGATGTGTGAGAATCAATTCTACAGCAATTGATAATTTTGTATGTCTTAGCAGATTCAATGTTTTACATGTCTGCCGTGCAATATGTTCTGTCTCTGACCCTGCTTTCATAATGTATATTCAGTCCTAATCTGCCGTGAATTAATCAAGACATACTTGCGTTAATTGATCCTGAGATGTTATTCATTTAACCCGAGAGCCCATTCTTCTTTGATTGCTAAATGACTGAGCTTTTAATCAGTCGTTGTTTTGCATTCAATCACAGGCACTACAAAGGGACCTAGTTCCCTGAGCTTAAGCATACCCTAGGTGACAGCACACCACATCAATAAATGATACCCGTCTATTGAAGTGAGTGTGATTTAAGCAGCCTTGCTAGAGCATTTGAAATGTGTGTAGGAGCAGGGTTGGTTTAGTCTTAATCCACTCTGCATATTGACATAGGGTTAGGGTTTGACCATAATGAATATATATTGCAACTGTTACTGTAACTGCAAGGCCCATATTCACAAATTAGGAGTTTTGACTTTTAGATCATGATGAATATGATTATATACAGTACCAGACAAAGGTTTGGACACACCTGCTCATTCAAGGGTTTTTCTTTATTTTGACTATTTTCTACATTGTAGAATAATAGTGAAGACATCAAAACAATTAAATAACACAGATGGAATCCTGTAGTAACCAAAAAAAGTGTTAAACAAATCCAAATATATTTGCCTTGATGTCAGCTTTGCACACTCTTGGCATTCTCTTAACCAGCTTCATGAGGAATTATTTTCCAACAGTCTTGAAGGAGTTCCCACATATTCTCAGCACTTTTTGGTTGCTTTTCCTTCACTCTGCGGTCAAACTCTTTCCAAATCATCTCAACTGGGTTGAGTTTGGTTGATTGTGGAGGCCAAGTCATATGATGCAGCACTCTATCACTCTACTTGGTTAAATAGCCTTTACACAACCTGGAGGTGTGTTTTGGGTCATTGTCCTGTTGAAAAAACAAATGATAGTCCCACTAAACACATACCAGATGGCATATCAATACAGAATACTGTGGTAGCCATGCTGGTTAAGTGTGCCTTGAATTCTAAATAAATCACAGACAGTGTCACCATAAAGGAACCCCACACCATCACACCTCCTCCTCCATGCTTCACGGTGGGAACCACACATTCAGAGATCATCCATTCACCTACGCTGTGTCTCACAAAGACATGGTTGGAACCAAAATTTTCATCAGACCAAAGGACAGATTTCAACCAGTCTAATTTTTTGGGCCCAAGCAAGTCTCTTCTTCTTACTGATGTCCTTTAGCAGTGGTTTCTTTGCAGCAAATCAAACACAAATTGCTTCGTCACATAGTCTTCTCTGAACAGTTGATGTTGAGATGTGTCTGTCACTTGAAATCTGTGAAGCATTTATTTGGGCTGCAATCTCAGGCTGGTAACTCTAATGAACTTGTCCTCTGCAGCAGAGGTAACTCCCGATCTTCCTTTCCTGTGGCAGTCCTCATGAGAGCCAGTTTCATCGTAGCACTTGACGGTTTTTGTGACTTATTGAAATGTTCCGGATTGACTGACCTTCATGTCTTAAAGTAATGATGTTTCTCTTTGCTTTTTTGAGCTCTTCTTGCCATAATATAGACTTGGACTTTTACCAAATATGGCTATCTTCTGTATACCACTGCTACCTTGTCTCAACACAGCTGATTGCCCCAAACGCATAATTACGAAGGAAAGAAATTCCACAAATGAACTTTTAACAAGGCACACCTGTTGAAATGCATTCCAGGTGACTACCTCATAAGGCTGGTTGAGAGAATGCCAAGAGTGTGCAAAGCTGTCATCAAGGTGGCTACTTTGAAGAATCTCAAATATAAAATATATTTTGTTTATTACTTTTTTGTTTATTACTTTAAAAATGTTTTTATTACAATGTGATTTAATGTGTTATTTCGTAGTGTTGATGTCCTCACTATTATTTTACAATGTATAAAATTGTACAAACAAAACCCCTTGAATGAGTAGGTGTGTCCAAACTTTTGACTGGTACTGCATATAGTGGAGTAAAGTTTGGTATGTGTATATAATGTATATTATGTACACTACCGTACAAAGTTTGGGGTCACTTCGAAATGTCTAATTTTTGGTCTATTAAAATAACATCAAAATGATCAGATATACAGTGTGGACATTGTTAATGTTGTAAATGACTATTGTAGCTAGAAATGGCAGGTTGTTATGGAACATCTACAGAGGCCCATTATCAGCTACCGTCACTCCTGTGTTCCAATGGCACGTTGTGTTAGCTAGTTCAAGTTTATAATTTTAAAAGGCTAATTGATCATTAGAAAACCCTTTTGAAATTATGTTAGCACAGCTGAAATCTGTTGTTTTGATTAAACTGCCCTTCTTTAGACTTATTGATTATCTGGAGCATCAGCATTTGTGGGTTTGATTACAGGCTCAAAATGTCCAGAAACAAATACTTTCTTCTGAAACTTGTCAGTCTATTCTTGTTCTGGGAAATGAAAGCTATTCAATGCGAGATGCTGGCCTTCTAGGCAGAGTTACAAAGAAGCCATATCTCAGACTGGCCAATAAAAATAAAAGATGGGCAAAAGAACACAGACACTGGACAGAGTAACCCTGCCTAGATGGCAAGCTTTCCGGAGTTGCCTCTTCACTGTTGACGTTGAAGACTTGTGAGGTGTCTGTTTGTCAAACTAGACACTCCAATGTACTTGTCCTCTTGCTCAGTTGTGCACTGGGGCCTCTCACTCCTCTTTCTATTCTGGTTAGAGACGGTTTGTGCTGTTCTGTGAATGGAGTAGTATACAGCATTGTACGAGATCTTCAGTTTCTTGGCAATTATTTGCATGGAATAGCCTTTAATTCTCAGAACAAGAATAGACTGACGTATTTCAGAAGAAAGTCTTTGTTTCTGGCCATTCGGAGCCTGTAATTGAACCCGCAAATGCTGATGCTCCAGATAATCAAATAGTCGAAAGAAGGCCAGTTGTATTGCTTCTTTAATCAGAACAACAGTTTTCAGCTGTGCTAACATAATTGCAAAAGGGTTTTCTAATGATCAATTAGCCTTTTAAAATGATAAACTTGGATTAGCTAACACAATGTGCCATTGGAACACAGAGGAGTGATGTTGCTGATAATGGGCCTCTGTACGCCTATGCAGATTTTCCATAAAAATCTGCCGTTTCCAGCTACAATAGTCATTTACAGCATTAACAATGTCTACACTGTATTTCTGATCAATTTGATGTTATTTTAATGGACAAAAAATGTGCTTTGCTTTCAAATAAAATGACATTTTAAAGTGACCCAAAACTGTTGAACAGTAGTGTATACCTCACATGACTCGTAATAAGACTATGCAACGAGCCCGTTCAATTATCTGTCTAACAGCAATATTCAAGAACACTATAGTTGAGTTGCAGTAATAGACAATGAACACATGAACATGGAATTTAATTACATTGTCAAATTAATGGTTTCACATACAAGCATAAAGCTTAAGTTACAAAGCATTAACACGCATTACAAAGCATACTTCTAGGCATCTAGATCCTAAGGTTTACTTAGAAGACAAAGCACAATAAAGAGATTCCTAACAGGCCAGAGGCCTAGGAAATGAAAAACGATCATGCAACCTTCCCCCATGGACTGGATACAGGATAAGAGAGAGAAAGCATTTCATTCCATTTATTAGTTGTAAACCTTCTCAACCCAAAACCAATGACCATTGACCAATCAGATGATAGCAAGTTTACAGTGTAACCTGACCACCAAGGCCCAATCTCCACAGGGTGTCACAGCATTTAAAAGCATTTGTGGGGGATGAGACCAATGTAAACAAGACAGAATTCCTGACAATGAACTCCTTTTCATGGAGTAATTCAGAGTTCATTTTCAGAGACACTTTTTTGCCCCTCAGAGAGGGAAGGCCAAACACCAAACACCAAACTTTTGCTATTGACCAAATACTTATTATTCCACCATAATTTGCAAATAAACTCATTAAAAATCCTACAATGTGATTTTCTGGAGTTTTTTTCTCATTTTGTCTGTCATAGTTGAAGTGTACATATGATGAAAATTACAGGCCTCTCTCATCCTTTTAAGTGGGAGAACTTGCACAATTGGTGGCTGACTAAATACTTTTTTGCCCCACTGTATGTACATACACTGTAACTAGGAATAAAGTGACAAATAATAAACAGCAGCAGCAGCGTTAGTGCAAAAAGAGTCAAAGCAGATAATCCTGGTAACTTTTTGTGGACAGGAGGGAGCTGATCTGAGATCAGCGCTCTTACTCTGAGATGCTTTTTGAATATGTGCCTTGATCTCTTTCGCTCTAATAATAATAATAATATATGCCATTTAGCAGACGCTTTTATCCAAAGCGACTTACAGTCATGTGTGCATACATTCTACGTATGGGTGGTCCCGGGGATCGAGCCCACTACCCTGGCGTTACATGCGCCATGCTCTACCAACTGAGCTACAGAAGGACCGTCTACTCAATGTTATAGTGAGGGACAGTTACTCACAGTGCAACCCCAAGCTTGACATTGATTAAGATGTGTGGGGGGGGGGGGGACAAATTAATAAATCCCAGAAACGATTGTTGCAGATAATACATATCTTTAACTGGAATGCTAAACCTATGCCAGTCTGTTCAATTACAGGCAACAGCTGAAATTGTTTGTGATGCCATCCGGCAACTAGCCATTTCTGTGGTGTCCCTGTTTTTCATCACGCAGACACCACAATCTGGCACAGTTTTTTCTGAAGGCTGGGTTCGAGCAAGGTCAAACTTGCTGACTAGCAATGAGAGGAAGCATTTCTTAAGCGCAGTCGGTGTAACGGTTTTCCTTCTCTTCTGAGGAGGAGTAGGAAGGATCGGACCAATATGCAGCGTGGTACGTGTCCATGTTAATATTTACTTAAACTGAACACTAAAACAAAATAACAAGAGACCGACCGAAACCGAAACAGTTCTTTCTGGTACAGAGACAGAAAACAACTACCCACAAATCATAGAGGGAAAACAGGCTGCCTAAGTATGGTTCTCAATCAGAGACAACGATAAACAGCTGCCTCTGATTGGGAACCATAACAGGCCAAACAGAAATACAAAAACATAGAACAACACATAGAATGCCCAGCCCAACTCACGCCCTGACCAAACTAAAATAGAGACATAAAAAGGGAACTAAGGTCAGGACATGCCACATATTCATCTGCCCTATGACCTCTTGACCATCGTCAAGGAATTCACCATGCAGGGTACACAATATCTAAATGAAAAAAATCTAACAAGGTTTCAAACATAGAAATAGAATGACATAGAACATGTTATATTTCTATATTTTCAAATATGGTTGGGAGAAATCAGAAGGTACGATGGATGGATAGAGGATAGATGGGAAGATAGTTAGATGGACAGAGAGAATGATGAATAATGAACCAACAGGCGCTAGGCTAGGCTATGAGGAGGATTGATTCCTCCTTCTGATCGATATTCCTACTTTACATACCTTGATCGAGAAGGGCAGGTGGAGCCATTCACAATCAAAGCACACCACGGGTCTTTAGAGGATCCCGCTCCTCAGTGTAAAAAGAGGAACTGAAATATTCAACATTAACTCCACTTGAAGGCAATGTCACTGTTTCTCCCATCCAACAGCTTGTTCCACACTCGCACTCCACTTTAGCATACTAATTCCTGGATATGCTAAACTCCCTCTCCGTCATTCGCTTGATGAAATCTCTTGGTACATCAATCCATTGTTGTTTGAATTGTTTCGGTTGGAGTTGTTATTCACTTGTTACTGAAACACACAAAAAAGAGAGGAAACACATGCATGCTGGGTAAAGCAGGCCATGTGTTCAGGCTGTAGCCTAGAATAGAATAGGCACATCAGAAATCTCCCTTGACAGCATATCACTCTCAAAGAGGAAATATTATGCGCAGCAAAGAACTATGGGAAGAAAACGTGAATTATGAATATTTTAAACCCCTATGAGCCTGTGTTTAATGCACTAAATTATTGCACATTCGAGAACACATTTATTGTTTATGGATTGTTACTTGAAACATCTTCATCCAGAGTGACTTACAGGAGCAATTAGGGTTAAGTGCCTTGCTCAAGGGCACATTGTAAGATTGTTCTCCAAGTTGGCTTGGGGATTCAAACCAGCAATCTTTTGGATATTTATTCAAACTCTTTTAACAGCTTCTACTTCTACCACCCTTCTACTTGTTGATTGTTATACTTGTTGAAATGCAGTGATGATGGGCTCTGTAAAGTTTTATATTGTCAAACCATAGTTTGGGGTTTTGGCATTGTGCTAGGTGTTTGTGTGTCTACATTGTTTTCTGGCGGATTTGAAGATTGAATGCTCCCTCTAAGTTTGTCTAAAGTGGGACCGATTGAAATTGTGAAAAGGCTTTTGAAAAGAGTCCACGTTTATGTTGCTCATCAAGCCACTATTGTCGCGGCTGTCCTCAATAGGGAAAATCATAGCATTTTATCAAACCTAGATCCGTTCTATTCAAACCATACATTGTAATTTCTCTTTAGTTGAATCAAAAGTTCTCTCAAGAGGGATGCATCTATTTCGCTATATACTGTCTCTGGTAGACAAAAAGCAATCGACATCTGGACTCTTTTGATTGATGTAATTGTGGATGTTTCGTAATGGCTGACGACTGAAGTGGCTACTGCCATGATTGTGCACCACTGTAAGGATGCTGCTAACATGAGGTGATACAGCAATCAAGGTCCGCTGCATTGTTTGTCCCCTCGTTCACTCTTTGCTTTTTAGTACAGAGTAATTTAGCACAACAAAACACCTGATTAAAGATGAGAGCTGGCGTGTGAGGACCGGCATGGAAACATATGTTTGGGTCATTCACATTGCAATGACTCTCACTGAATTACGGGATGTGTGTGCGTGTGTGTGTGTGTGTTTGTGTCTGATGTGATTATGTATGCATGAGAGAGTTTCTTATTGTACGTTGCAGAAGGATATTATCAATGAGCGTTTATGAACAGGTTTCTCTTTTGTTGTTTTCGGGATTACGTTTCTCTTTCCCCATACCTGTCCTTATGGTAATGCAAACCTATTCAATTTAAATTTTCAAGGAATATGCCTCTTATTGGCTTTAAATGCCAGTATGTGAATTGAGTGGTGTGATGGACATAATTCAATTAGTAAATTCCCTCGCCTGACTCTGAGATCTAATGACATTTCATTGTTGATTGAAGTACATTTTTACATGCAAGGCTTGGCTATCATCCGTTGTTATACTGTGACAAGCAACAATGTCTTATGTCACCGAATAGTGCACAGCAGGAAGTACAGACTCCTAGGATGGAAGCTCCATTCCATGTACAAAATCTTGCACTAAATAATCAACCTACGCAACAGAAATCCTATTGGAACGACATGAGTCCTACCATCTGCTTAGCATTTTGTTCATTTTAAAAAGTGCCGAACGCTCTCTTTTCTTGTTTTAAGAATGTCAGACCATCAGATTCACTTTTACCACCGATCCTCTAAAAACATTGACATTGCCTGTCAACACAGTTGCAAGGCATTGTCCAACGATGCTGGAGTTGTTCTTGGAATCATTTCTGCTGTGTGTGCAATACTATATCCCTCTACCAACAAGGATACCGGCCAATTAAAACTATAATTCTGTGTTATTCAGCAAAAACCAATTGACTGTTGACTGCTGTGCAGTGTGCAGTATCCAACAGTGTTGCTTTTTCTTTTGATTTCCTCGAGAAAAGTTTCGGCTTGGACTCCAGATTGTTGGTGGATTGCTCTTTAATGCACAAGAGGAGAAAATTCACTGCTTTGATATTTTTTATTAAACCTTTATTTAACTCGGCAAGTCAGTTAAGAATAAACTCTTATTTACAATAACGGCCTACACCGGACAAACCCGGATGACACTGTGCCGCCCTATGGGACTCCCAATCATGGCCGCCCTATGGGACTCCCAATCATGGCCGGTTGTGCAGCCTGGAATCAGCACCAAGGTGTCTGTAGTGACGCCTCTAGCACAGAGATGCAGTGCCTTAGACCGCTGTGTCATTCGGGAGCCCAATCTTAAACTAGCATGGCAGAAGCACACTTTTAAGAACAGCCATAATGATGACACTACCCTGTCATTGTAATGATGCATCTATTAAGATACGCTATATGAGCGCTTGCATAGCATGTCATGAATGTCCCATAGATATGCAATGGATATATTTAATTAACCTTTAATTTTGCGGTTGGACCTGTTATAACGTGTTCATGAAATGCTTATAGATGTGTAATGAATGCGTTATGGAGAACAAATCGTTACTAAAAATGTATGTTGACTGTATTTGACCTGTAAACAAGACGCCTGACTGTTACGGACCTGTAAATTACTCTTCAAACCACATTAATTGATGCAATGCTATATGTCCAGCAGCATACCACCATGCATACCACTGCTGGCTTGTTTCTAATGCTAAGCAGGTTTGCTCCTGGTCAGTTCCTGGATGGGAGACCAGATGCTGCTGGAAGTGGTGTTGGAGGGCCAGTAGGAGGCACTCTTTCCTCTGGCCTAAAACAATATCCCTGTGTAGGGTGCTGTCTTTTGGATGGGACGTTAAACGGGTGTCCTGACTCTCTGAGGTCATTAAAGAGCCCATGGCTCTTATCGTAAGAGTAGGGGTGTTAACCCCGGTGTCCTGGCTATATTCCCAATCTGGCCCTTAAACCGTCACCTAATAATCCCTAGTATACAATTGGCTCATTCATCCCCCTCCTCTCCCCTGTAACTATTCCCCATGTCATTGCTGCAAATGAGAATGTGTTCTCAGTCAACTTACCTGGTAAAATAACAGATAAGTACATTTTTTTCAAAGTTGACCATAGAGACATTTATGCTCAATGAACATCACACAATCATGAAATGTTGTATGCAGCCCATATGGATGTTCTACTTGACTGAGCATGAAACAGTTTGTGGTTTATTTAATGCAAATATGAAATGAACACAAACACAGCACACGCACACAAGCACAGCACACAGCACACTCAACACACATTCCATTCCTTCAACTTGTGGAGAAAAGCTCCTGCTGCTGTGTGAGTGGCATAGCAGGATCTTGTGCCAGGTATCTCCCCCTTCCAGGCAGCATGGCAGGTGGGGTCTGACAGAGATCGCTGAAAAGACACCAGAACAGAGGGACACAGCAGCAGAAAGCTGCCAACAGTACAAGCTCCCACCACCCAGCCCAGAACGACAGAGCATAATGAAGTGCAGGTGAGACACCTTCAATGTGCACATTGTAGGACATCCTCAGCCTTAATCCACATGCATCAACCCTCCTTGATTCAACCAATTGACAATAACCCTCTCTACCCCTTCCCCTTGGCCCTAACCTCTCATGGTTGGTGATTGACTCAAAGAGCAGTGAGTTGTGAGGCTTAGGGTGTCCTAAAATGTTCACCGTATCACGTACACCCTACTTCTCTTCAGCTTGTCTTGCCTCCCATCCTGGCTGCATCTCTCCTAGACTAACAGGTGCTGGTGACACGATGGAGACTCAAGGTCTTCACTGGTCCTACAGGCGAGATGACGCATCAAGATCTTTTTCCTTTTTGACTCTTTTTGTTGTGGTAGCCATATTGCGTGTTCACAAGAAAACATGTAACCTGATGCTGTTGCGAGACTCCCACTGTTATCAGTCCTTTTACTACTACGGGTCCAGGAAAGTTTACGTGGCGTCGTAACTTTTTGGCCACCCTTACGTCAGGGAGTAAAATCTTGAATGATGTCTATAATAACTCTAAAACATTCTCTGAGAATTCTCATTGGCTCGTGGCCCATGCACAGCCAGTTGTGGCCTTCGGATGAGCACAGTGTGGTGTGAGACCAATAACCTTTATTTGTGTTGCATGTTTCTCTGTTGATGGCATCAATAGTCTCCATGTGGTGTATTACACACCAGCTGTCCACTTCTCATTAACAAAGCAAATGAACACCCACCTTCCACTCGCTCATGAAATGCATAACCCTTGTCGGCAGAAAGAAGAAAACAGAAAGGGAGCGAGTGGGTGACCAATTTCTCTCTCGATACTTCGTAACAAATCCATGGTCGTCAGGGCTGGACAGTTCATAGTACAAAAACTTGTTTCCTGCTTTACCGCTGGTAAATGAGACTATTTGTTTTCCAATTAGCAATATTACATTTTGGATTCCATAATGGTGGGATATATAGTACCTGTCAAAAATGTGGACACACCTACTCATTCAAGGATTTTTATTTGATTTATTCTTTACAGTTTTCTATGTTGTAGAATAATAGTGAAGACATCTAAACTATGAAATAATAATAACTATAAATCAACATTTATTTTTTTCAAAGTAGCCACCCTTTAACTTGATGACAGCTTTGCACCTAGAATTATTTTCCATCAGTCTTGAAGGAGTTCCCACATATGCTGAGCATCTGTTGGCTGCTTTTCATTCAATCTGCGGTCCAACTAAACCCAAACCATCTCAATTGGGTTGAGGTCGGGTGATTGGAGACCAGGTCATCTGATGCAGCTATAAGGGCACAAGGCAAGACCCAAATGCAGACACAGGAGGCAGATGGTTGAGCTCCGATATTTATTATACCAAAAGGGGTAGGAACAGTTCACAAAGGAACTTTTTACTTGAGAAAGTAGTATCCCTTAGCCAGATAACATTCGCTATAAATTATCATTCAGTTTGGTCCCTAAGACGAGGTTCTGATCTCGTTCCTGGTACTTCATAGCACAGAACCTTATCCAATGGCATAACTCAATTGTCAACTCTAGATACTCCCATCTCAAGTAAAACCCCTTCTTGACTCCTCTCCTAGACAAGCTCACTGAGGGGAGTGAGCCTCTAGGTCATACACTATGCCAGAATAAGTACAACATCAGAGAGGACATACAATGGTTCCAGACACTGCCATACACCTCCCCCGAATGCCAAAGGAGGGAGTGACTTGGGCACAGACATTGTGGAGACTAGTAATTGGTTCCCCCTTAATCAAGCCATCCCTTCACATGGTTTAACAGATACATTCACATATGAAGACAATGTTCCATCCTGTCCTCTTCCCTTTCTGATATTCTGCATAGCACCAGAGACATGTAAAAAACAAGCCTGACCTCTCCCCTCTCTGGGCCCCAAGTGACTGAGCCCCAGCTGAGGGAAGAAATGCAACTGCCAACACCAGAGTCATTAGAAATACATTCTAATAAAAAATATATCTCATAAGAATATTATGCAGATAAGTCATCTTAATTACTTATGTTACCCAACTAATTCTGATTCTTCCACCACAAGGTTCAGAATGTTCCTATCAGAAGATGGCTGACTCTCTGTGAGTCGGGAGGTGCAGGTCAGAGTTGCGTTAGGTTTCTCAAGGTGGTAGATCATCGAACTGACACGGCCACGCCTCACGAAGATCTAATCTAACAAAGTCTGAGTACTCACCAAGGCTTACTAATTATAGTATGGGAGGGCTCAGCCAGGAAATGTCACGAAGACTGCCCTTTCATACCTCTGAGTTTAGCATATGGCATGCCAATATTGGAATAAAACCTGAAATTTGCTCATGAGTGTACACAAGTTCTTACTACATAGAAAAACAGCTCACAGTTCCTAAAAGGAAATAAGCAACCCGTTGACTCTGGAATAAGATACATGCATTTGATGTTATATTGAAATACATTACACTCTTAATAACAAAGGAAAAGCAGAGGGGAAATATCACATTGTACACTGAGTGTACAAAACATTAGGAACACCTGCTCTTTCCATGACAATATAGATGAACGCTTTGATCCTTTATTGATTTCACTTGTTAAATCCACTTCAATCAGAGTATATGAAGAGGATGAGACAGGTTTGGAATGATATTTAAGCCTTGAGACAACAGAGACATGGATTGTGTATGTGTGTCATTCACTGCAAAGCTGCTGGGGTTTTCATGTTCAAAAGTTTCTCATGTGTTTCATGAATGGTCTCCCACCCAAAGGACATCCAGCCGACTTGACACAACTGTGGGAAGCACTGGAGACAACATGGGTCAGCATCCCTTTGCAATGATTTCAACACCTTGTAGTCCATGCCCTAGGGCTCCAAACAAAAATCCTTGCCCAAATCAGTTCTACCCTACTGGATAAGTCACAGGATGCCACGATCAATTCCCATCCCACTAACCAGCCTAAGGCAACCTTCGTACATCTATACCCAAGTCAGTCATCTTCTCCGATGGACAGCTGTGTGGCTGCTGCCGCTGCTCTGGATTAATGGTGGTCCCTTCCATAGATGCCTCCTACACATAACAAACTGCAGACAACATCTGGCCCTGCCCTCTGGACACAAATAAAACATAAATAAAAAAGGGTTTTAGAGGAAGTCATGGCTACAGTGAATTCGGAAAGTATTCAAACCCCTTGACTTTTTCTACATTTTGTTATGTTACAGCCTTATTCTAAAATTGATCATATCATTTTTTCCCTCATCAATCTACACACAATTCCCAATAAATGTTTGCATATCTATTAACATTTTTAAACTAAAATATTGCATTTACCTATGTATTCAGACCCTTTACTCATTACTTTGTTGAAGCACCTTTGACAGCGATTACAGCCTCGAGTCTTCTGTACGGCTGTGCCACTCAAGTAAATTCAGAGACTTCTCTCAAAGCCACTCCTGCGTTGTCTTGGCTGTGTGCTTAGGGCCGTTGACCTGTTACAAGGTGCACCTTCGCCCCAGTATGAGGTCCTGAGCACTCTGGAAGAGGTTTTCATCAAGGATCTCTCTGTACTTTGCTCTGTTCATCATTCCCTCTATCCTGATTAGTCTCCCAGTTCCTGCCGCAGAAAAACATCCCCACAGCATGATGCTGCCACCAGCATGCTTCACCGTAGGGATGATGCCAGGTTTCCTCCAGACGTGACGCTTGGCAATGAGGCCAAGAGTTCAATCTTGGTTTCATCAGACCAGAGAATCTTGTTTCTCATGGTCAGAGTCTTTAGGTGCATTTTGGCAAACTCCAAGTGGGCTGTCATAAGCCTTTTACTGAGGAGTGGCTTCCGTCTTGCCACTCTACCAAAGAACAAAACAAAAATGTCAATTTTACCCAAACACATACCTATAAATGGTAAAACCAGAGAACCTGATAATTTTGCAGTGGTCTCTTGTTTTTTTCCAGAGCTGAATATTTACTTTGTCTACCTATCCCATTCTTTAATTTTGTGTGGTATTTGTGTTTTAGTTGACACACCTGTGTGATGTGTCTGATATACATGAATACAAATGCATTTATTCTGGACATGAGACTTGCATTTATTTTAGATTATTAGAATCATAAGCTCTACAGTGGATTGAGAATTTTTCCTATTTTGTTGCCGTACAACCTGGAATTTGTATCATTTGATTTACACAACATGCCTACCACTTTGAAGATGCAACATATTTTATATTGTGAAACAAACAAGAAATAAGACAAAAAAAACAGAAAACTTAAGCGTACATAACCATTCATCCCCCCCATAGTAAATACTTTGTAGAGCCACCATTTGCAGCAATTACAGCTGCAAGTCTCTTAGGGTATGTCTCTATAGGCTTGGCACATCTATCCCCTGGGATTTTTGCCCATTTTCCAAGGCAAAACTGCTCCAGCTCCTTCAAGTTGGATGGGCTCTGCTGGTGTACATCAATCTTTAAGTCATACCACAGATTCTCAATTGGATTGAGGTCTGGATTTTGACTAGGCCATTCCAAGACATTTAAATGTTTCCCATTAAACAACTCAAATGTTGTTTTAGTAGTATGCTTAGGGTCATTGTCCAGCTGGAATGTGAACCTTGGTCCCAGTCTCAAATCTCTGAAAGACTAAAACAGATTTCCCTCAAGAATTTCCCTGTATTTAGTGCCATCCATCATTTCTTCAAATCTGACCAGTTTTCCCAGTCGCTGCCAATGAAAAACATCCCCACAGCATGATGCTGCCACCACCATGCTTCACTGTGGGGATGGTGTTCTCGGGGTGATGAGAGATGTTGGGTTTGCGCCAGACATAGAGTTTTCCTTAACCTCTTAAGTCGACCCTCTACTTTTTCGAACATTCTGTTAAAAATCGCGCAACATTTCAGCGCCCTGCTACTCATGCCAGGAATATAGTATATGCATATGATTAGTATGTGTGGATAGAAAACACTCAGACGTTTATAAAACTGGTTAAATCACGGCTGTGACTATAACAGAACGTGCGTTTCATCGAAAAGTGCAGGAAAATCTGATCACTGAAAATGCAAACATATATCCATGCGCCACTTCAACCGATTGATAAAGGCGAACCACATTAAATGTGGCCGAGGTTGCAATACCTACAGCTTCCACACGATGTCAACAGTCTTGTCATTTGCCTAGGCTTTGTTTCTTGGTCAAACGAAGAAGAGACAGCCCATTTCTTCAGGTCTCCGACCGGATATTTTGGTTGAGATTTACCCGGAAATTATTTCCAGACGTACCCCTATAGAATATACATCGCCTCGTGATCAATTTGATCGCTTATTAACGTTTACTAATACCTAAAGTTGCATTACAAAAGTATTTCGAAGTGTTTTGTGAAAGTTTATCGTCAACTTTTTTTATTTAAAAAAATGACGTTATGTTATAAAACGCTATTTTTTTTCGTTGATCACACAGTCTTCATAGATCGATATCTAGGCTATATATGAACCGATTTAATCGAAAAAAAAGACCCAATAGTGATTATGGGACATCTAGGAGTGCCAACAAAGAAGATGGTCAAAGGTAATGAATGTTTTATATTTTATTTGTGCGGTTTGTGTAGCGCCGACTATGCTAATTATTTTGTTTACGTCCCCTGCGGGTCTTTTGGGGTGTTACATGCTATCAGATAATAGCTTCTCATGCTTTCGGCAAAAAGCATTTTAAAAATCTGACTTGTTGCCTGGATTCACAACGAGTGTAGCTTTAATTCAATACCCTGCATGTGTATTTTAATGAACGTTTGAGTTTTAACTAGTACTATTAGCATATAGCGCAGCGCATTTGCATTTCCAGATGTCTAGATGGGACGCCTGCGTGTCAGGTAGGAGCAAGAGGTTAAAAGCTTAATTTTAGTCTCATCTGACCAGAGTACCTTCTTCCATATGTTTGGGGAGACTCCCACATGCCTTTACGCGAACACCAAATGTGTTTGATTATTTTTTTCCTTAAGCAATGGCTTTTTTTCTGGTCACTCTTCCGTAAAGCACAGCTTTAGTGTATGGCTTAAAGTGATCCTATGGACAGACACTCCAATCTCTGCTGTGGAGCTTTGCAGCTCCTTCGGGATTACCTTTGGTCTCTTTGTTGCCTCTCTGGTTATTGCCTTCCTTGCCTGGTCTTTGAGTTTTTGGTGGGCGACCCTCTCTTGGCAGGTTTGTTGTGGTGCCATATTCTTTCCATTTTTTAATAATGAATTTAATGGTGCTCCGTGGGATGTTCAAAGTTTCTGCTATTTTTTATAATCCAACCCTGATCTGTACTTCTCCACAACTTTGTCACTGACCTGTTTGGAGAGCTTCTTGGACTTCATAGTGCCGCTTGCTTGGTGGTGCCCCTTGCTTAGCGGTGTTGCAGACTCTGGGGCCTTTCAGAACAGGTATATATATATATATATATATATATATATATATATATATATATATATATATATATATATATATATATATATATATATATTGATATCATGTGACAGATCATGTGACACTTAGATTGCACACAGGTGGACTTAATGTAATTAATTATGTGACTTCTGAAGTTATTCCTTTGCACCAGATATTATTTAGGGGCTTAATAGCAAAGGGGTGAATACATATGCACGCACCACTTTTCAGTTTCAAATTATTTAGAATTTCTTGAAACCAGTTCTTTTTTAAATTTCACTTCACCAATTTGGACTATTTTGTGTATGTACATTACATGAAATCCACATAAAATCCATTTAAATTGCAGGTTGGATTGCAACAAAATAGGAAAAACACCAAGGGTGATGAATACTTTTGCAAGGCACTGTAACTGTATTTGTCTTGATGTTTAAGTTACCACAGAATTTGGTAAAAATGTGTAGATTAATGTAACAAATATGCTACAAAAAATATGTAACAAAAAAAGCTATTGTTCTGGAATCTTATAATTGAAAAATGAAAAAGAACTTCATTGCATTTGGTAATTCCCAAAATGTGTTAATTGAAAGCCTTGATAGATCCATCCTTCCTTAGTGAACGGTGTGCGGATAGCTAACAACATGGTGGCAGTTTTTTTTTAATGTGCTGCTCTAGAGTTCCATAGCCCAGCATACTCACCTGGGGATAGGGGGATGGACACATGTTAGTCTTTATTAAGACTACAGGAAGGAGAGAACATGAGTTATGGAGTGAGTACAGTAAAACTAACCATTGGCCCTGGATAATATGCTAGCATCACACAGGCAGACAGCCATAGTGATGGAGGTTTACATAGTGCTATTAAGTATACTGTTATGAGAGGAGCTTACTTGTCACGGATCCTTCCGGAACATTCATTACGCACACCTGTCCCCTACTCCCACGGATTAGTATTTTTATATATGTACCATTTGGTGTCCATGGTCTTGCCGATTACTGTTACTATGTCTGTTGGTGAGTGTGAGTACGTGTGCTGTGTGTTTTGGGCTTTCGTGCCCTTGTGGATTGCACAGATAACTAAGGCTCTGTGTGTGTATTTATTCAAGGTACTCCTTGCTCTTTTGTTTGGGTTTCAACCCTGTGTTTTGTGTAGGTGTTTGTTTGGTCTTCGTCCCCTTGCCTTTACACGGCACCCCGCAATTTGGGATGAATATATTTTTTTAAACGCATTCCTGCACCTGTCTCCTGACCCATTTATAGCAACGTGATATCGCTGTTCTCTGGAGAGATCACAGGTAGTTGGTCAAAAGGCTCTGGAGGTCCTTGGAATGTTCTGTGTCTTTAGCACCTGGAGAGAGAAGGTTACAGGTAGTGAGTGTGCTTGAAAGAGAGAGAGTCCTCAGGAATAGACAGGTGTATGTTGCGTAGGGCTTCCCCACTCCTTATGAGTGATGTTAGCTCTTGAAATGGTATCACGCAATGTAAAGGAAAAAATAATATGTCTTACTGATGTCCCGCCTTAGAGTATGGTTGCATCTATCTCCACCAGACTCCATTAAATCTGATTACAAACCTGCAGATTAACAAAAGAAAATGGAAGCCTACCTGTATTATGTATCAGTTAGCTTACTTCATGATTCTTGTGTGTAAATGACAACAGTAGTGACTAGAGATGATACAAAAATATGTGTGCCATTTTGTGATAATGTCATGTTTTGTCTTATATTGTCTTGTCATTTTGCTTTCCCTTCTGTTCGTTTTCCCCCTGCTGGTCTTTTTAGGTTCGTTCCCTTTTTTCTCTCTCCCTCCCTCTCTCTCTTCTCTCTATCGTTCCGTTCCTGCTCCCAGCTGTTCCTATTCCCCTAATCATCATTTAGTCGTTCCACACCTGTTCCCTATCTTTTCCTCTGATTAGAGTCCCTATTTCTCCCCTTGTTTTCCGTTTCTGTCCTGTCGGATCCTTGTATATTGTTCACCGTGCTGTGTCTTTGTCTCGCCCTGTCGTGTCGTGTTTCCCTCAGATGCTGCGTGGTGAGCAGGTGTCTGAGTCTGCTACGGTCAGTGCCTTCCCGAGGCAACCTACAGTTTATGGTCGAGTCTCCAGTCTGTCCTCGTCATTACGAGTGGAATTGTTTTTTATGCTTTGTTTACCGCTCCGATTTGTCTAGGAGTATTGCATATTTCCTTTACTGGAATAAAGACTCTGTTTTCGCCAAGTCGCTTTTGGGTCCTCATTCACCTGCATAACAGAAGGATCCGACCAAAGAATGGACCCAGCGACTACAGACGCTCGTAACACTGCCGTCGAGATCCAAGGAGCCATGCTCGGCAGACACGAGCAGGAATTGTCTGCTGCTCGTCATGCCGTGGAGAACCTGGCCGCTCAGGTTTCCGACCTCTCTGGACAGTTCCAGAGTCTTCGTCTCGTGCCACCTGTTACTTCCTGGTCTGCCGAGCCTCCGGAACCTAGGGTTAATAACCCACCTTGTTACTCCGGGCAGCCCACGGAGTGCCGCTCCTTTCTCACCCAGTGTGATATTGTGTTCTCTCTCCAACCCAACACATACTCTAGAGAGAGAGCTCGGGTTGCTTACGTCATATCACTCCTTACTGGCCGGGCTCGAGAGTGGGGCACAGCTATCTGGGAGGCAAGGGCTGATTGTTCTAACAATTACCAGAACTTTAAAGAGGAGATGATTCGGGTTTTTGACCGTTCAGTTTTTGGTAGGGAGGCTTCTAGGGCCCTGGCTTCCCTATGCCAAGGTGATCGATCCATAACGGATTACTCTATAGAGTTTCGCACTCTTGCTGCCTCTAGTGACTGGAACGAGCCGGCGCTGCTCGCTCGTTTTCTGGAGGGACTCCACGCAGTGGTTAAAGATGAGATTCTCTCCCGGGAGGTTCCTACCAGTGTGGACTCTTTGATTGCTCTCGCCATCCGCATAGAACGACGGGTAGATCTTCGTCACCAAGCTCGTGGAAGAGAGCTCGCGTTAACGGTGTTTCCCTGCTCCGCATCGCAACCATCTCCCTCCTCTGGCTCAGAGACTGAGCCCATGCAGCTGGGAGGTATTCGCATCTCGACTAAGGAGAGGGAACGGAGGATCACCAACCGCCTGTGCCTCTATTGCGGACTTGCTGGACATTTTGTCAATTCATGTCCAGTAAAAGCCAGAGCTCATCAGTAAGCGGAGGGCTACTGGTGAGCGCTACTACTCAGGTCTCTCCATCTAGATCCTGTACTACTATGTCGGTCCATCTACGCTGGACCGGTTCGGGTGCTACATGCAGTGCCTTGATAGACTCTGGGGCTGAGGGTTGTTTTATGGACGAAGCATGGGCTCGGAAACATGACATTCCTTTCAGACAGTTAGACAAGCCTACGCCCATGTTCGCCTTAGATGGTAGTCATCTTCCCAGTATCAGATATGAGACACTACCTTTAACCCTCACAGTATCTGGTAACCACAGTGAAACTATTTCTTTTTTGATTTTTCGTTCACCTTTTACACCTGTTGTTTTGGGTCATCCCTGGCTAGTATGTCATAATCCTTCTATTAATTGGTCTAGTAATTCTATCCTATCCTGGAACGTTTTTTGTCATGTGAAGTGTTTAATGTCTGCTATCCCTCCCGTTTCTTCTGTCCCTACTTCTCAGGAGGAACCTGGCGATTTGACAGGAGTGCCGGAGGAATATCATGATCTGCGCACGGTCTTCAGTCGGTCCCGAGCCAACTCCCTTCCTCCTCACCGGTCGTATGATTGTAGTATTGATCTCCTTCCGGGGACCACTCCTCCTCGGGGTAGACTATACTCTCTGTCGGCTCCCGAACGTAAGGCTCTCGAGGATTATTTGTCTGTGTCTCTTGACGCCGGTACCGTTGTGCCTTCTTCCTCTCCGGCCGGGGCGGGGTTTTTTTTGTTAAGAAGAAGGACGGTACTCTGTGCCCCTGCGTGGATTATCGAGGGCTGAATGACATAACGGTTAAGAATCGTTATCCGCTTCCCCTTATGTCATCAGCCTTCGAGATTCTGCAGGGAGCCAGGTGCTTTACTAAGTTGGACCTTCGTAACGCTTACCATCTCGTGCGCATCAGAGAGGGGGACGAGTGGAAAACGGCGTTTAACACTCCGTTAGGGCATTTTGAGTACCGGGTTCTGCCGTTTGGTCTCGCCAATGCGCCAGCTGTTTTTCAGGCATTAGTTAATGATGTTCTGAGAGACATGCTGAACATCTTTGTTTTTGTCTACCTTGACGATATCCTGATTTTTTCACCGTCACTCGAGATTCATGTTCAGCACGTTCGACGTGTACTCCAGCGCCTTTTAGAGAATTGTCTCTACGTGAAGGCTGAGAAGTGCTCTTTTCATGTCTCCTCCGTTACTTTTCTCGGTTCTGTTATTTCCGCTGAAGGCATTCAGATGGATTCCGCTAAGGTCCAAGCTGTCAGTGAGTGGCCCGTTCCAAGGTCACGTGTCGAGTTGCAGCGCTTTCTAGGTTTCGCTCATTTCTATCGGCGTTTCATTCGTAATTTCGGTCAAGTTGCTGCCCTCTCACAGCTCTTACTTCTGTCAAGACGTGTTTTAAGTGGTCCGGTTCCGCCCAGGGAGCTTTTGATCTTCTAAAAGAACGTTTTACGTCCGCTCCTATCCTCGTTACTCCTGACGTCACTAGACAATTCATTGTCGAGGTTGGCGCTTCAGAGGTAGGCGTGGGAGCCATTCTATCCCAGCGCTTCCAGTCTGACGATAAGGTTCATCCTTGCGCTTATTTTTCTCATCGCCTGTCGCCATCTGAACGCAACTATGATGTGGGTAACCGCGAACTGCTCGCCATCCGCTTAGCCCTAGGCGAATGGCGACAGTGGTTGGAGGGGGCGACCGTTCCTTTTGTCGTTTGGACAGACCATAAGAACCTTGAGTACATCCGTTCTGCCAAACGACTTAATGCTCGTCAAGCTCGTTGGGCGTTGTTTTTCGCTCGTTTCGAGTTTGTGATTTCTTACCGTCCGGGTAGTAAGAACACCAAGCCTGATGCCTTATCCCGTCTTTTTAGTTCTTCTGTGGCTTCTACTGATCCCGAGGGGATTCTTCCTTATGGGCGTGTTGTCGGGTTGACAGTCTGGGGAATTGAAAGACAGGTTAAGCAAGCACTCACGCACACTGCGTTGCCGCGCGCTTGTCCTAGTAACCTTCTTTTCGTTCCTGTTTCTACTCGTCTGGCTGTTCTTCAGTGGGCTCACTCTGCCAAGTTAGCTGGTCATCCCGGTGTTCGAGGCACTCTTGCGTCTATTCGCCAGCGCTTTTGGTGGCCTACTCAGGAGCGTGACACGCGCCGTTTCGTGGCTGCTTGTTCGGACTGCGCGCAGACTAAGTCAGGTAACTCTCCTCCTGCCGGTCGTCTCAGACCGCTTCCCATTCCTTCTCGACCATGGTCTCACATCGCCCTAGACTTCATTACCGGTCTGCCTTTGTCTGCGGGGAAGACTGTGATTCTTACGGTTGTCGATAGGTTCTCTAAGGCGGCACATTTCATTCCCCTCGCTAAACTTCCTTCCGCTAAGGAGATGGCACAAATCATCATCGAGAATGTGTTCAGAATTCATGGCCTCCCGTTAGACGCCGTTTCAGACAGAGGCCCGCAATTCACGTCACAGTTTTGGAGGGAGTTCTGTCGTTTGATTGGTGCGTCCGTCAGTCTCTCTTCCGGGTTTCATCCCCAGTCTAATGGTCAAGCAGAGAGGGCCAATCAGACGATTGGTCGCATACTACGCAGCCTTTCTTTCAGAAACCCTGCGTCTTGGGCAGAACAGCTCCCCTGGGCAGAATACGCTCACAACTCGCTTCCTTCGTCTGCTACCGGGTTATCTCCGTTTCAGAGTAGTCTGGGTTACCAGCCTCCTCTGTTCTCATCCCAGCTTGCCGAGTCCAGCGTTCCCTCCGCTCAAGCGTTTGTCCAACGTTGTGAGCGCACCTTGAGGAGGGTGAGGTCTGCACTTTGCCGTTACAGTGCACAGACTGTGAGAGCCGCCAATAAACGTAGGATTAAGAGTCCTAGGTATTGTTGCGGCCAGAGAGTGTGGCTTTCCACTCGTAACCTTCCTCTTACGACAGCTTCTCGTAAGTTGACTCCGCGGTTCATTGGTCCGTTCCGTGTCTCCCAGGTCGTCAATCCTGTCGCTGTGCGACTGCTTCTTCCACGACATCTTCGTCGCGTCCATCCTGTCTTCCATGTCTCCTGTGTTAAGCCCTTTCTTCGCACCCCCGTTCGTCTTCCCTCCCCCCCTCCCGTCCTTGTCGAGAGCGCACCTATTTACAAGGTACGTAGGATCATGGACATGCGTTCTCGGGGACGGGGTCACCAATACTTAGTGGATTGGGAGGGTTACGGTCCTGAGGAGAGGAGTTGGGTTCCGTCTCGGGACGTGCTGGACCGTTCGCTGATTGATGATTTCCTCCGTTGCCGCCAGGATTCCTCCTCGAGTGCGCCAGGAGGCGCTCGGTGAGTGGGGGGGTACTGTCATGTTTTGTCTTATATTGTCTTGTCATTTTGCTTTCCCTTCTGTTCGTTTTCCCCCTGCTGGTCTTTTTAGGTTCGTTCCCTTTTTTCTCTCTCCCTCCCTCTCTCTCTTCTCTCTATCGTTCCGTTCCTGCTCCCAGCTGTTCCTATTCCCCTAATCATCATTTAGTCGTTCCACACCTGTTCCCTATCTTTTCCTCTGATTAGAGTCCCTATTTCTCCCCTTGTTTTCCGTTTCTGTCCTGTCGGATCCTTGTATATTGTTCACCGTGCTGTGTCTTTGTCTCGCCCTGTCGTGTCGTGTTTCCCTCAGATGCTGCGTGGTGAGCAGGTGTCTGAGTCTGCTACGGTCAGTGCCTTCCCGAGGCAACCTACAGTTTATGGTCGAGTCTCCAGTCTGTCCTCGTCATTACGAGTGGAATTGTTTTTTATGCTTTGTTTACCGCTCCGATTTGTCTAGGAGTATTGCATATTTCCTTTACTGGAATAAAGACTCTGTTTTTGCCAAGTCGCTTTTGGGTCCTCATTCACCTGCATAACAGATAATGGCTATAACAAATTGCATGGCGTCCACGTGAATTTATAGCTCAGCAAGTATTTAAATTATAGCACCACGTCTGACAATTGCTACCTCGACTTATGTCATCATGACAACATACTTCTTAATTGACTGTAGTTCGCAGCTAGCTTAGCCAGATGCCTGTGATTGTTGAGGAATAATGTTGCACTCAAACTGATTCAAAGATTGTGATTAGCCTAGAAAGCTAGCTAGTTAAATGACGACCCCATTAGTTATATTAGAAAGTATGCTTCACACGGTTTGACTGGTCATGTTTCGGAGGACGCATGACTCGACCTTCGCCTCCCGAGCCTGTGGGGAGTTGCACCCTTACGAAAATTCACTATAGCATTCCTATAAGAAACCTTTTTTTTAAATAATCCCCTTAGTTTTCTTATAGTATGCTATGATATATAATAGTATGTATGTATTTTTGACCTATAATCACTTCAAAATATCCAATAGATTTCAACAGTATAAATATTATACAGTATCTTTATAGTATTATTATGAACTTAAATAGCGTTCCTGTATTATTTTTATAATGTTCCCCTGAAGTTATTGAAAGCATTCATATAGGCTAATCCTGTCTAATTTGCAATAGTATTCTAATTGAGGAGATGAAAATTATCCAATAAAAAACATTTCCTGCAAGCACAAAAGAAAGCCAAACAATATTTATTTTATATGCCAACATGGGCATAGCCAGGTTACTTTTAAAGTAGTGTGAATTTTTCGGACGGATACTTTCAATACATTACATCCACTAAAAAACATGTTGCGTCTTTGTAAAAACAGACCAGTAATATTAATGTTCATTTATTTTTATTTAAAGAAACATCTATTCCACTGAACATGTTAACCACATGTACAATACAATATGGCCCTTGCATCACTGATGTTTGTCCCTGATAAGTCATCAATGAGTGATACTACTAGAATCACACAGATTCAATGACATACAACACACATTCTGGTGATCTCCAACTATTGCTCAGTTCCAGTGAATTTAAACGTGTGCGTGTTAACTGGAAGCTGCACGTCCCTAACATGTCCTCACACTGGACGGACCTGAATTAAAGTGTGTTGATGATTTTCTTGGTCAGGTCACCATTGCAAGTGAGAATCAGCTCTCATTATCAATCAAATCAAATCAATTTATATAGCCCTTCGTACATCAGCTGATATCTCAAAGTGCTGCACAGAAACCCAGCCTAAAACCCCAAACAGCAAGCAATGCAGGTGTTGAAGCACGTTGGCTAGGAAAAACTCCCTAGAAAGGTCAAAACCTAGGAAGAAACCTAGAGAGGAACCAGGCTATGAGGGGTGGCCAGTCCTCTTCTGGCTGTACCGGGTGGAGATTATAACAGAATATGTCCAAGATGTTCAAATGTTCATAAATGACCAAATGTTCATAAATGACCGGTAGCACGTCCAGTGAACAGGTCAGGATTCCATAGCCGCAATCAGCTCAATACCATCAACCAGCTCTCTAAAAAACACCCATAACTAATATCTCTCATAAGTGACTGTCAGAGGGGCAAGCCAGCCATCCACATACAGTAAATACATTTACATTTGATACCTTCCAAAGAAAATGTTTTTTTTTTGTCTCGACCTCTCAACTTTCACACACTTTTTTTGATGTGATGCCTAGATTGTGGTTGATGAACAAACTGTCATCAACCACAATCCACAAAGCTTGAATTACATATGTTTGAACCACAGCAATGGGAATAGTTTGACATAAGCAGTTTGTTTGACAAATGCAATTTAGTCTAACAAAGATAAAGATCAGCAGTTGTGCACAACATCCATTTTTGAACACAACTGAGGTAATATTTTTCTGAGATTGTGTAGTTAGTTGTGTAATTATCAATCTGTTCATAAATAAATCGGCCGTATGACTCCACAGGCTGGGACGGGACATATTCTGTAATTAGTTCCTCTCCAGCAAGTTTTACAGAAGCTGTGAGGTGAAGAGGTAGAGGATTTCCAAGAGTTTTGAGGGAGCCCGATATTTTTTCTCCTTTCAGTCTCCTGCCTGCAAGCTTTGTAAGGAATATACCGAACTCTGACTCTGACTAAAACACTAAGACGTTCGGGAATGTCTCACCAAAGAAGGAAAAGCTGGCAAATTTGTTGTGGAACACACTGCATCCCATGGAAAATATATTTCAAACTTCCATTGTTACCCTCAAATGTAAAAGATGACGTTGCCCATAGAGACCCCCAGTTTAGTACACTATCAGTAAGGTGGATTAGCTGATGACAATTGAAAGAACAATGTTCTTGTCTATATAATTCTTCCATTTTCTTGACAAAGAGGACTAAAGAAATGTGAGCTAATCTAAGGTTACGTTGTGAAAAAAGATCCTTGAAGCAAAATATGCATGCTGAATGTAAGTAGGATTTTTGGGGGGTAGAAATGGAGCCATAAGGATGCTAGGCAGAACAGTGATTGAATAAAACAAGAAAAGCACAACACTCCGATGCTTTCCAACATTTTCTAATATGCAGTAGTCTTGTGATTTCCTTTGGTGGCTTGAGATTTAGCAGTCGAGCGTCTAATTCTGCAATTTGTCAACCTATGTAACATGGATTCAAACAGTGTCCAACCAAAGAGACAGAAGTTGTAGAGATGCCGAGGAGAACAGAATGCATGTAGTCAAGCACAAAACCAAACACAATGTTGAACAATGGAAGTTAACAACCCCTTTACACCATTTGGCAGAATGTCGAGTAGTGTGAATGCATTATCCTCAAATTGATTGTGCGATCTTTTTTTTGCAGTTGTTGACTGTAAGGATAGGATCTTACATATCCTCTGCCTTTGGGAACAACTTTACCAGGGTGCAAGCACAAGCCATAACCATATTCACCGTTGAATTTCTTACAGTAACACAGGATTGGCATCTGAGGAACAAATCAAAGAGAAGATCTTTGTCCTCTTCAGAATCCCACTCTTATCTATCCAAAGTAATGGGTTTTGGGCTAAATTGCAACATTCATCAATAAAAGATTTTAAAAAGCTATCCATTCTGAGTTTTTCTGGGCCCAACCAAAGTCCTGCAACCATCATTTTCTTTCCGGTGTATGTAAGGCAATTCATTTATGGTAAATTGAAGGGGACAAATAGTCATTTGAGGAGTTAAAAATGGGTACTCCATCACAGTTCCAGGTTCATGTTAAATCATCAGCAGATAGCCTATTCTCTTTCAGTAATGTGGTACATCTTTCCATCCATGACATCCTCGATTTCATATTCTTCTTCCTTCACTGTTTTCCTCAAATATATATTCCATGGTTCTCCAGCATAGAAGGTCTCGCAGAAGGTCCCTGAAAGGTATTGACAAAAATACAAGTTTTGTTTCTCTGATGAAGGACGTTCCACAATGTGAGCAATTTGTGTCTTCTGGTTGCTTTTCTAAGTAATTTTGGCAGTCATAACAAAATAATTGAGAGACAGTTGTCAGGGCTGGATTACCCAAAAACATTTTAACAAGATATTTAGATTTTGGAACCAAGTTGGGTACAAGCAAATTCAGCAAGGCAGGTAGGTCTTTCAGGGCAGTTCCAGTCAGGTGATGACGCAGAACAATGAGCATTATTGCTATAAGGCATTGCCCCTTTATTACTGATGCCCCAGGGTAAATACTTCCTTCGTTCTGAAAAGAGTTAGATGAAAGGTATATTTAGACATTCGTTTAAGCCAGAAGGAAATGTAGAATAAATCTGCAAAGGTAGAACAGAATGCTAAGGCCTGAGCGTTGTGTGTGTTTGTGCATTGACACGAACCATCTCAGGGGCATCATCAAGGTCTAAATCATCAGAGCCAGGTTGATTGGGGTGTGCCAGGGGGTAAATTAGGAATACATGGAAAAAACCAACACAGAACATTATCTAACTAAAGTATTTGGTAGAATACATAACACTGACTTCACAAGGGTGAGGCTAATAATTTTGCACGCCCAATTTTTCCGTTTTTGATTTGTTAAAAAAGTTTGAAATATCCAATAAATGTCGTTCCACTTCATGATTGTGTCCCACTTGTTGTTGATTCTTCACAAAAAATACAGTTTTATATCTTTATGTTTGAAGCCTGAAATGTGGCAAAAGGTTGTAAAGTTCAAGGGGGCCGAATACTTTCGCAAGACACTGTATCTATTCAGCAGGCCGATCCACCAGCTACCTAGCTGCTGGTTAGCAACGAAAGCTACCTAACACGTACTAAATCAAATAAAATCCAATTTTATTGGTCACATACACATGGTTAGCAGATGTTAATGTGGGTGTAGCGAAATGCTTGTGCTTCTTTCCAACAGTGCAGTAATATCTAACAAGTAATTTAACAATTCCCCAAAAATTACCTAATACACACAAATCTAAAGGGGTGAATGAGAATATGTACAGTTGAAGTCAGAGGTTTACATACACTTAGGTTGGAGACATTCAAACTAATTTTTCAACCACCCCACAAATGTCTTGTTAACAAACTATAGTTTTGGCAAGTCGGTTAGGATATCTATTTTGTGCATGACACAATTTTTCCAACAATTGTTTATAGACAGGTTATTTCACTTATAATTCACTGTATCACAATTCCAGTGGGTCAGAAGTTTACATACACTAAGTTGACTGTGCCTTTAAACAGCTTGGAAAATTCCAGAAAATTATGTCATGTCCAACCGTCCAAACGCCTGAAGTTACCACGTTCATCTGTACAAACGATAGTACGCAAGTATAAACACCACAGGACCACGCAGCCGTCATACAGCTCAGAAAGGAGACGTGTTCTGTCTCCTAGAGATGAACGCACTTTGGTGTGAAAAGTGCAAATCAATCCAAGAACAACAGCAAAGGACCTTGTGAAGAAGCTGGAGGAATAAGGTACAAAAGTATATTTTTCCAACGTAAAATGAGTCCTATATCGACATACAGTAACCTGAAAGTCCGCTCAGCAAGGAAGAAGCCACTGCTCCAAAACCGGCATAAAAAAAGCCAGACTACGGTTTGCAACTGCATATGGGGACAAAGATTGTACTCTTTGGAGAAATGTCCTCTGGTCTGATGAAACAAAAATAGAACTGTTTGGCCATAATGACCATCGTTATGTTTGAAGGAGAAAGGGGGAAGCTTGCAAGCCGAAGAACACCATCCCATGGGGGTGGCAGCATCATGTTGTGGGGGTGCTTTGCTTCAGGAGGGACTGGTGCAAAATAGATGGCATTATGAGGCAGGAAAATTATGTGGATATATTAAAGCAACATCTCCAGACATCAGTCAGGAAGTTAAAGCTTGGTCGCAAATGGGTCTTCCAAATGGACAATTCCCCCAAGCATACCTCCAAAGTTTTGGAAAATGGCTTAAGGACAATTAAGTCAAGGTATTGGAGTGGCCATCACAAAGCCCTGACCTCAATCCAATAGATCCAGCAGAACTGAAAAAGTGTGTGTGAGCAAGGAGGCCTACACACCTGACTCAGTTACACCAGCTCTGTCAGGAGGAATGGGCCAAAATTCACCCAACTTATTGTGGGAAGCTTGTGGAAGGCTACCTGAAGCGTTTGACCCAAGTGAAACATTTTAAAGGCAATGCTACCAAATACTAATTGAGTGTATGTAAACTTCTGACCCACTGGGAATGTGATGAAAGAAATAAAAGCTGAAATAAATCATTCTCTCTACTATTATTCTGACATTTCACATTCTTCAAAGAAAGTGGTGATCCTAACTGACCTAAGACAGGGAATTTTTACGAGGATTAAATATCAGGAATTGTGAAAAACTGTTTAAATGTATTTGGCTAAGGTGAAAAACTGTTTAAATGTATTTGGCTAAGGTGTATGTAAACTTCCGACTTCAACTGTAAGTATATGGATGAGCGATGGCCGAGCAGCATAGGCATGGTGCAGTAGATGATATGAAATGCATTATATACATGTGAGTAATGTAAGATATGTAAACATTATTAAAGTGCCATTATTTAAAGTGGCATTGTTTAAAGTGGCTAGCGATCCATTTGTTAAATTGTCCAGTGATTGAAGTCGGAAGTTTGAGTGACCTCACCTCCTCCCTGTAGGCTGTTGTTGTTTGTGATCAAGCCCACCACTGTTGTGTCGTCTGCATACTTGATGATTTAGTTGGAGGCGTGCATGGCCACGCAGTCGTGGGTGAACAGGGAGTACAGGAGAGGGCTGAGCACACACCCTTGTGGGGCCCCAGTGTTGAGGGTCAGCAAAGTGGAGATGTTGTTTCCTACCTTCACCACCTGGGGGCAGCCCATCAGAAAGTCCAGGACCCAATTGCTCAGGGACTAGCTATATCTTTGTGCAAAACCTGTAATTTCTTGACTGTAGCTATGTTGCTCTACCAGAGTGTATCACAGAAAAAGAAGAGGGCAGAGTCTGAAAAAAAACATCAGGCGGAAACTAATGACCAGTGTATCATGTCAAATAAGTTCCAAACACTATGTAGCATTAGTTGTGCAATTTAAGTTGATGCATTAATGGTGAATGTAACCCTGTCTCACCTGCTTAATGTACTACTCATTAATATTAGCATAACACTTTGTGTCATAAAAATCTGAGTTCTTTTCAACACAACCAAATACCTTTAAAAACTAGTTATGTGGTTAATAATTATGTCTGAAACACCTCCAAACATTGAGACTAAAAAACACCACAAATAGTTTCAATTGGTGAATTTGTCTTTAACAAATATGTCCCGTATTCATGTCTAATTTTTTTACTTTGTCCTTCCAGGCCAGAACTCAGTGACAGGGAGATTGAGAGTGTCATGTTTTGTCTTATATCATCTTGTCATTTTGCTTTTCCTTCTGTTCGTTTTCCCCCTGCTGGTCTTTTTAGGTTTGTTCCCCTTTTTCTCTCTCCCTTCCTCTCTCTCCTCTCTCTATCGTTCCGTTCCTGCTCCCAGCTGTTCCTATTCCCCTAATCATCATTTAGTCTTCCCACACCTGTTCCTTATCTTTTCCCCTGATTAGAGTCCCTATTTCTTCCCTTGTTTTCCGTTCCTGTCCTGTCGGATCCTTGCCTATTGTTCACCGTGCTGTGTCTATGTATTGCCCTGTCGTGTCGTGTTTCCCTCAGATGCTGCGTGGTGAGCAGGTGTCTGAGTCTGCTACGTTCAAGTGCCTTCCCGAGGCAACCTGCAGTTCTTGATCAAGTCTCCAGTCGGTTCTCGTCATTACGAGTGGAAATTGTTTTATTTGATTGTATTTTTACTTTACTGGATTAAAGACTCTGTTTTCGCCAAGTCACTTTTGGGTCCTCATTCACCTGCATAACAGAAGGATCCGACCAAGAATGGACCCAGCGACTATGGATTCTCTCTACTCTACTCTCGAGTTCCAGGGAGCGATGCTCGGCAGACACGAGCAGGAATTGTCTGCTGCTCGGCATGCCGCTCAGGTCTCCGACCTCTCAGGACAGTATCAGAGTCTTCGTCTCGTGTCACCAGCTACTTCCGGTTCTTCCGAGCCTCCGGAACCTAGGGTTAATAACCCACCATGTTATTCTGGGCAGCCCACTGAGTGCCGCTCCTTTCTCACCCAGTGTGATATTGTGTTCTCTCTCCAACCCAACACATACTCAAGAGAGAGAGCTCGGATTGCCTACGTCATATCACTCCTTACTGGTCGGGCTCGGCAGTGGGGCACAGCTATCTGGGAGGCAAGCGCTGAGTGTACTAACAATTATCTGAACTTTAAAGAGGAGATGATAAGGGTTTTTGATCGCTCAGTTTTTGGGAAAGAAGCTTCCTGGTCCCTGTCTTCCCTATGTCAAGGTAATCGATCCATAACGGATTACTCTATAGAGTTTCGCACTCTTGCTGCCTCCAGTAACTGGAACGAGCAGGCGTTGCTCGCTCGTTTTCTGGAGGGACTCCACGCTAAGGTTAAGGATGAGATTCTCTCTCGGGAGGTTCCATCCAGCGTGGATTCTTTGATTGAACTCGCTATTCGCATTGAACGACGGGTAGATCTTCGTCACCGAGCTCATAGAAGAGAGCTCGCGTTTACTGTGTCTCCCCTCTCTCCGACACTACCGTCTTTCCCCACTGACTCAGGTGTTGAGCCCATGCAGCTGGGGGGTATTCGCATCTCGACTAAGGAGAGGGAACGGAGAATCACCAACCGCCTCTGTCTCTATTGCGGTTCCGCTGGTCATTTTGTCATTTCATGTCCAGTTAAAGGCCAGAGCTCATCAGTAAGCGGAGGGCGACTGATAAGCGCTACTAGACGGTCCTCTCCGTCAAGTACATGTACTACTTTACCGGTCCATCTACGCTGGACCGGATCGGCAGCTTCCTGCAGTGCATTAATAGACTCTGGGGCAGAGGGCTGTTTTATGGACGAAGCATGGGCGCGGGAACATGACATTCCTCTCAGACAGTTAGGGGAGCCCACGGTCATGTTTGCCTTGGATGGTAGTCCTCTCCCCAGTATATTATGTGAAACACTACCTTTAACCCTCACTGTATCTGGTAACCATAGTGAGACCATTTCTTTTTTGATTTTTTGTTCACCTTTTACACCTGTTGTTTTGGGTCATCCCTGGCTAGTGTGTCATAATCCTTCTTTTGATTGGTCTAGTAATTCTATCCTTTCCTGGAACGTTTCTTGTCATGTGAAGTGTTTAATGTCTGCTATTTCTCCTGTTTGTTCTGTCCCCTCTTCTCAGGAGGAACCTGGTGATTTGACAGGAGTGCCGGAGGAATATCATGGTCTGCGCACGGTCTCCAGTCGGTCCAGAACCAACTCCCTTCCTCCTCACTGGTCGTATGATTGTTGTTCTGATCTCTTTAAGAAGCGTTTTGCATCCGCTCCTATCCTTGTTGCACCTGACGTCACTAAACAGTTTATTGTTGAGGTTGACGCGTCAGGGGTGGGCGTGGGAGCCATTCTGTCCCAGCGCTCCGATACTGACGATGGGGTCCACCCTTGTGCGTATTTTTCTCATCGCCTGTCACCGTCGGAACGTAACTATGATGTGGCTAACCGCGAACTGCTCGCCATCCGTTTAGCCCTAGGCAAGTGGCGACAGTGGTTGGAGGGGGCGACCGTTCCTTTTGTCATTTGGACTGACCAAAGGAACCTTGAGTACATCCGTTATGCCAAACGACTGAATGCGCGTCATGCTCGTTGGGCGTTGTTTTTCGCTCGTTTCGAGTTCGTTATTTCTTATTGCCCGGGTACTAAGAACACCAAGCCTCATGCTTTATCCCGTCTCTTTAGTTCTTCTGTGGCTTCTACCGATCCCGAGGGATCCTTCCTGTTGGGCGTGTTGTCGGGTTGACTGTCTGGGGAATTGAGAGACAGGTTAAGCAAGCACTCACGCACACTGCGTCGCCGCGCGCTTGTCCTAGTAACCTTCTTTTCGTTCCTGTTTCTACTCGTCTGGCTGTTCTTCAGTGGGCTCACTCTGCCAAGTTAGCTGGCCATCCCGGCGTTCGGGGTACGCTTGCTTCTATTCGCCAGCGGTTTTGGTGGCCTACTCAGGAGCGTGACACGCGCCGTTTCGTGGCTGCGTGTTCAGACTGCGCGCAGAAGTCTGGTAATTTTTTTTCTGCTTCTGCTCCTGGTCTTGCTGGGTCTCAGTCTGTTCCCTGCCATCGCATCTCTCCTGTTCTTGTTCCTGCCCTTACTGTGTCTCAGTCTGTCCCTAGTTCTCTTTTTTTTTTTTTTAGAGTAGTACCCTAGTTTCCCTTTTTATCGTTTTTCGTTACGGTCCTGAGGAGAGGAGTTGGGTTCTTTCTCGGGACGTGCTGGACCATTGATCTATGATTTCCTCCGTTGCCGCCAGTGTTCCTCCTCGAGAGCGCCAGGAGGCGCTCGGTGAGTGGGGGGTACTGTCATGTTTTGTCTTATATCATCTTGTCATTTTGCTTTTCCTTCTGTTCGTTTTCCCCCTGCTGGTCTTTTTTAGGTTCGTTCCCCTTTTTCTCTCTCCCTTCCTCTCTCTCCTCTCTCTATCGTTCCGTTCCTGCTCCCAGCTGTTCCTATTCCCCTAATCATCATTTAGTCTTCCCACACCTGTTCCTTATCTTTTCCCCTGATTAGAGTCCCTATTTCTTCCCTTGTTTTCCGTTCCTGTCCTGTCGGATCCTTGCCTATTGTTCACCGTGCTGTGTCTATGTATTGCCCTGTCGTGTCGTGTTTCCCTCAGATGCTGCGTGGTGAGCAGGTGTCTGAGTCTGCTACGTTCAAGTGCCTTCCCGAGGCAACCTGCAGTTCTTGATCAAGTCTCCAGTCGGTTCTCGTCATTACGAGTGGAAATTGTTTTATTTGATTGTATTTTTACTTTACTGGATTAAAGACTCTGTTTTCGCCAAGTCGCTTTTGGGTCCTCATTCACCTGCATAACAGAGAGTAGGAAAGATGATTAGAAGTTGGAAGGAGGTGATTGAATGAATCTGTATTCACTTTCTCTAACTGTCTGTCATATTGTGTTTTCCCAGACATCACGACTAGTGGATCCACACCCATCTCCAAAATTCACAATGGTGAGAGATGAAAAACAGTTTCTAACGGTGTGTGTGTGTTCGGTTTAAAACCTCTCTAGGCTAGCGGGCGGTATTTTCACATCCGGATGAAAAGTGTGCCCAAAGTAAACTGCCTGCGACTCAGGCCCAGAAGCTAGGATATGCATATTATTAGTAGATGTGGAGATTCTAAAACTATTTGAATGATTTTCTGTGAGTATAACAGAGCTTATTTGGCAGGCAAAACCCAGAGGACAAACCATCCAGGAAATTTTTTATTTGAGGTCACTCTCTTTTCAATGATTTTCTATGTGAATCTAGATTTGTAAGGCACTAGCTTGCAGTTCCTATCGCTTCCACTAGATGTCAACAGTCTTTAGAAATTGGTTGATATTTTTCCTTTGAGAAATGAAGAAGTAGGGCTGTTCAGAACGAGGGTTTAGTCTAGTGTGCTGTTGTGGTTGGGGCGCGTGACCTGAAAGCTCGCTCCACTTTGTTTTTATCCGCTATTGAACGCAGTTTATCCTGTCTTAACTTTTCATCGATTATTTACGTTAAAAATTCCTATTTTGTATTAGGAAAGTTGTTTAAAATGTTTGGACAAAGATTACAGGTAATTTATTGAAAATTTTGTAGTCATGTTGCACGATTTGGAACCGGTGATTTTCTGGATCAAACGTGCCAAATAAATTGACATTTTGGAGATATAACGATGGAATTAACCGAACAAAAGGACCATGTGTGATGTTTATGGGACATATTGGAGTGCCAACAGAAGAAGTTCTCCAAAGGTGAATTATATTGTTATTTCTGAGTTTTGTGTCGTGCCTGGTGGGATGAAATATGATTGTCTGTGTTTGTTTGATGGGGTGCTGTCCTCAGATAATGGCATGGTTAGCTTTCGCCGTGAAGTCATTTTGAAATCTGACACCGTGGCTGGATTAACAAGAAGATAAGCTTTATTTTGACATATTGCATGTGTATTTTCAAGAATGTTAAATATTTATAATTATGTAGTTTGAATTTGGAGCCCTGCACATTCACTGGATGTTGAGTCTAGGCTAGATATGTTGTTGAGTCTAGGTAGGATAGGATGTTGAGTCTAGGTAGGATAGGATGTTGAGTCTAGGCCTCTCTAGGCTAGATGGGATGGTAGAGTCCCATCTAGCCTAGAGAGGTTTTTAAGCATGATTATCAGAATATGAGGAGTAGAGATTGAGAGTAAGAAATAGGATTAGAAATTGGAAGGAGGTGGTTGAATGAATCTGTATTCACTTTCTCTAACTGTCTGTCATACTGTGTTCCCAGACATCATGGCTGGTGAATCCACACCCTTCCTCCAACCCCCAAAAGCAGCACCCCGAGACATAGCCGTGACAACCCTACCAGACAACGTGGTAGGGTGACTTCAAACCTTGAGCTGTAAAGCGGGGATGCAAACTAGTCACAATTTGAATACAAAAGCAGGTGTATTAACATTGTAACAATACAGCAAGCAGAAAAATAATGTATGCATGTGCAATTTTGCTTAATTTAACGTAAATGTTTTAGTGCATATTGTAGTACAATGATAATTTGTTTTATACATGTTTAACTTATAGAGCACCATATAGGACTATGCAAAACATATTCACTAAACTATTTTATTCACAAAACTATTTATTGTTGACTACTAAAACTATCTATAGGAGTACAGCAAGCAAACAACTTGAGTCATGGCAGAAAGGACTACAAGAATGGTTTTATAATTCAAATACATTTACTTACTAAAAGTGGTGGTTCATCGAAAATACTTTTAACCTCATTAGAATATTTGCCCAGGCATTAGCCTTTACCAGAGACATTTATTTGATTAGTTGGATCAGTATTTAGACTTCTGAAAAAAATAATCTAAATTTTTATCTAGAATGTATAAAAACTGTATGTATTTATCCTCACTTTATGCAACAAATGTTGTCTCGTCATTGTATTGCCCAAAAACAATCTGTTTTGCTTTAAAAGATGTTATAGATATCAACCTACTAGAGCTATGTTTTCTTCCGTTTGTGTCATCTGGTTGATACTCTTCCTCTTGGTTCAAAGATTTGTAAGTAAGTTCTGACTCTGACCCAAGTCGTGGCTCGGCGCGGATTAATCGAGAATTACTTCCTGGATTTGAATGAAAACATTACTGATATCATTGGGAAATATAAGGCTAGGTAAATATCTGAGCAAAATAATCTTGTCGAGATTTTAACTACTAGGCTATTGCAGTGATTGGAGGCACTGGTGGTGTCTTTCGGGGGTATTTATGATAAACCTTGACATTTAATGGGGTTTCTATGGGAGAGCTAATCTCAATAATGAGCGAGAGTAAATATTTATCCAACCAACCGAAAAACTGTCTCTGGTGAAGGATAATGCCTAGGAAAATGTTCTAGTGAGAAAAACATATTTATTTAATGAACTACCCCTTTACATAGTTGATGAAAACATTAAACAAGGTAATACAACCATTTACATTTCAAGATAATATTTTACGAACAAAGCATTTATCTAAACATGAATCTGAGAGGTAGGCAGAGAACATATGCTTGACTAAGTCCAAAACTCATATCTAATATACTGTACTTAGAATTGGGGGAGAAAGATAGAAGGGGAGAGTGACACGGTGAGGGAGACAGAGAGAGAAAGAAGGAGATAAGAGTTGTATAGTTACCACTAGTGCTGGGGGATAGGGCGACATCCATCATCAATGGCGATGATATGACAATGTCAAAAACAATGGTTTGTTAAATTTGTAGTCGACTCGAAACTTTTTACAATCACGGATAATGATGTTAATAATCTGTTCATATTTGTGTTCTGCAAAGTCCTAATATCGGTAACAATTATGGTTTTGTCCGAATACCCGGCACATCCATATTAAAGACATACTAACAAGGCAAGGGTTTTTTTAGAAAGGGTGCACACACTGGAAGTCAGAGCAAATCCTAATATTGAAACACTGTATTGATTTCGAATATACTTTTTTTAAATATTCCAATATCATACAAAAACAAAGTTTCTGTCCATCACAAAGGAAAGAATGAATACATTGTTGATAACTACTACAGCATTGTACAAAGACAAAAATGTTGACCGCAGCTTCTAAAGGCCCAAAATCATGTGTAACAGGTTTATTTTTTTGCTGTCTTTTATTAAAGTTATTGTTTTATGATGTTTTACAGGTGCAACTGGCAGATGGTGTTAAACTCCAAGCGAACATTATCACTTGACTGAGCAAAGAACCATCAAAGTGTAACGGGTGTCGTCGTCGGATGAAGAGGAATCTGAGGAAGAGGAACTGAACACTAAACAAAAATAACAAAGTGACTAACCGAAAACCGAAACAGTCCTGTCAGGTGCAAAACACTAAAAAGAACTACCCACAAAAGCCATGTGGGAAAAAGTTACTGAAGTATGGTTCCCAATCAAAGACAACGATAGACAGCTCTCCCTGATTGAGAACCATACCCGGCCAAAACAAAGAAATACAAAAACATAGGAAAAAGACCATAGAATGCTCACCCAAATCACACCCTGACCAAACCAAAATAGAGACATAAAAAGCTCTCTAAGGTCAGGGCGTGACACAAAGTGCATTTCTGAGCTCAAGACAGCTCTTTTTCCCAGAGAGGTGATGGCCATCTCTTCATTGACAGGAAAAAACACATTCCAGGACCAGGAGGTAAAGAAACAGTTGTGCTCAACCAAAGTGTCTGCCATTCGAAGTAAGTTGCTTAGTTATTTTTTACTATAAATACTGTACAACAACATGTAGAATTATGAAAGACTTTTACTTCAAAAATACAGCAGAACTACTAGTACTGCAAATGGCCAAAAATGGGTTTTGTAGTTTTGTAGCAGCAATGAGACACAGGTAATTATGGAGAAAAAAGGCAGTAAAAAAAAGGATGCTTCACCTCCAAGTTACATCTTTACGCAATAGATAGCTAGCTAGCTAGTTAATCTGATCGAGCAAACATGAGCTAGCTAGCCAACATGCATTGTTTCTGACACATGCCAAGATCATGCTTTCTTTACATCTGACAGATATGTAGCTACCGTAGCTAGCTAGATAATAATGGTTTATGATAATTGCAGTTTAGTTCATTATCTAGTTATCTAGCTAGCTAGCAAGCTAAGTGTAAAATGCAACTAGCTAGCAAGCTAGGTAAATGATAACCCTCTTAATTATATTAGAAAATATGCTTCACCTCCAAGTTACATCTGTAGGCAGTAGCTAGCTAGCTAACCAAATAGGCAGTTTTGAAGACACTCACTCCGTACCTTACCATGCTTTTCTGACCAACTCGACATACTTCACACCAATCTCAGCCTACTCCTTCTTGCCTACTCATGTCTCTCTGTCTTCTTCTAGGTTCAAATATATGGCTTTAGTCCGGTGCTTCATTGACATTGTCAAAAGAAACACGCTTGCACACATTCATCTAGTGCAGCCAGGCAGTCAAATGACTCAACATTCAACAGTCTTCAATCTACAGTACCAGTCAAAAGAATGGACACACCTACTCATTCAAGGGTTTTATTTATTTTTGCTATTTTCTACATTGTAGAATAATAGTGAAGACATCAAATCTATGATATAACACATATGGAATCATGTGGTAACCAAAAAAGTAAGAAATAAATCAAAATATATTTTATATTTGAGATTCTTCAAAGTAGCCACCCTTTGCCTTGATGACAGCTTTGCACACCTTTGGAATTATTTCAACCAGCTTCATGAGGTAGTCAACTGTAGGGAATTTCATTTTAAAAGTTAATTTGTGGAATTTCTTTCCATCTTAATCCGTTGAGCAAATCAGCTGTGTTGTGACAAGGTCGCGGTGGTATACAGAAGATAGCCCTATTTGGTAAAAGACCAAGTCCATATTATGTCAAGAACAGCTCAAGCAATCAAAGAGAAACAACAGTCCATCATTACTTTAAATCATGAAGGGCAGTCATTCAGGAAGATTTCAGGAACTTTCAATATTTTATTCAAGTGCAGTCATGAAAACCATCACGCGCTATGATGAAACTGGCTCTCATTAGGACCGCCACAGGGAAGGAAGACCCAGAATTGACTCTACCACAGAGGATAAGTTCATCAGAGTTACCAGCCTCAGAAATTGCAGCCCAAATAAATTAGTTCAAGTAACAGACACATCTTAGCATCAAGTGTTCAGAGGAGACTGCGTGAATTCCTTTTATTTTTTATTTCAGGCCTTCATGGTCAAATTGCTGCAAAGAAACCACTACTAAAGAACACCAATGAGAAGAAGACAATTGCTTTGACTAAGAAACACAATCAGTGGACATTACAACGGTGGAAATCTGTCCTTTGGTCTGATGAGTTCACCTCCTCTGCGTCTCACAAAGACATGACGGTTGGAACCAAAAATCTCAAATTTGGACTCATCAGACCAAAGGACAGATTTCCACCGTTGGTTCCCACCATGAAGCATGGAGGAGGAGGTGTGATAGTGTGGGGATGCTTTGCTGGTGACACTGTCTGTGATTTATTTAGAATTCAAGGCACTCTTAACCAACATGGCTACCACAGCATTCTGCAGCGATACGCCATCCCATCTGGTTTGCGCTTAGTGGGACATTTGTTTTTCAACAGGACAATAACCCAACGCACCTCCAGGTTGTATAAGGGCTATTTGACCAAGATGTAGAGTGATGGAGTGCTGCGTCAGATGACCTGGCCTCCATAATTACCTGATCTCAACCCAATTGAGATGGTTTGGGATGAGTTGGACCACAGACTGAAGGAAAAGCAGCCAACAAGTGGTCAGCATATGTGGGAAACATGGCCTTTAACATTTTGAAAGAATCCATGTGTCCTGGCTAAATTCCCAATCTGGCCTTCATACGATCATGGCCACCTAATCATCTCCAGTTAACAATTGTCTCATTCATCCCCCTCCTCTCCCCTGTAACTATTCTCCGGGTCGTTGCTGTAAATGAGAATGTATGGTTAAATAAATCAAATATAATACATGTTACACAGAACAAAAATATACCCAAATTATCTAGCCTGGACTTTTTAAGGTAATAGATTGAACATCATTTTGACAGATGATGAATTAATTTGAGTTGTTAAATAACCTCATAGCATTTATCAATATTCAGTCGCATGCTGTAGCCGTGCATCTAGAGAATTATCCTGATATTTTCTTAGACGGCAGTAATACAGCAAAGAACATAAGACAACGTTGTTCATTAATGATTATTTGTTTATATGCCTCTTGCTTGAGTCTCATGCCCTCTGTACGGACCAGCCATAACTAATTAGTCCCTGAATGCAAAGTTATACTGAGGGAGGGTGGAGGAGGATGGGGGAAGGTAGGACATTGCAGATGTGGAATTCACAGCATCTAAATTTGGCCTGACAGGTGACTGCATCCCTGCTGCACCCTGGCTCATTGGTGGGGTATTTGTTTTGGGATATCATTGGCGATATTTGATGACATGTTTTCTTCCCTAATTGGGACAGAATATAAAGGAGCCATCACATTGTCACTGTTAATTATCACTGTGTGTTGTCGCTATGTCGTGTCTCAACACCGCTCTTCGCCAGTACAGGGATGACGACAGATTGTGTCCCGACAGTCATTGTTCAGTCGATTTAGAGACGAGAAGGGTAGAAAATAAGATTTCCAAATGAATTGTTGCGCGAGACTCTGCTGGCCCGCTATCTTGCTTTTCACTTTTAATGAATGTTGTTTGAGCACAGGATGAATTGGATGACTTGGTAATGTGGTAGTGCAAAGACTAAATAGATTATTCTCTCTCAAACCCACCAACCCACACACTCTCTCTCTCGCTCTCTTTTACTTTACCACCATTCCTCTCTCCAATACCATCTATTTCTATTTTATTCTATCTCTATTCATCTTCCCCTCCCTCTCTTCTCCTCGCTCCTTCTGCTGATTGAAATTCATGCTGTGGGCTTGCTTCAGCCCTCGAGCCTCCAAGAGCCTGGTGTCTGGTGACCATACCGTCAGGCAGCAAAGGTGGTGGGAGGAGGGGGGAAAATGTGAAGACGAGTTCAAGAGAGGCTATCCTGCCTCTGAAATAAAGATGGTGACCACACCGGCAGGCACCTCGGGCAGTGGGATGAAGAGGAAGAGGAGGGGGGAGGAGGATGAACAGGATGAGGATGGGGCGAAGATGTGAATACAAGTTCAAGATTCAGGCTAACCTGCCTCTGGAACAAGAGGGTAATAATGAGTCATCTGCCAGAAGGCCAGTGGTTACGTGGAGTTGCCAAGGGTAGTAAGGGTACTAGGCTAGGCAATGTTAAAACTCCAATACTTCCTCAGACCTTCTACCTCAGTGGGGAGCGATGAAGTGAGCAAGGCAAAACAATTCACACACACACATACACACACACACACACACACACACACACACACACACACACACACACACACACACACACACACACACACACACACACACACACACACACACACACACACACACACACACACACACACACACACACACACTGCAAAAGACACGCCTGGGCAAATATTGTTTACTGATTTGGGGATTTGGGCTTAAAAGAGGGCAATGTTCAGCATTTCAATCTACACAGTAAACACTCATAATTGGATTGTGTGCATATGGGCTTTGATGTGTTTCAAACCTCGGAGGACAGCATATTATAAGGCCTAACTGATTTTCATACATATTAGCATGGGTTTAGGAAAATTAGCTGAAAACAAACCTCTGGTAGAGAGTTGTAATTATTTGTCTAATTGTGAGTTTAAGGTTTTACTTGGTGCACTGTACAACCCAGTTACAGTCCTTTATTTTTTTATTTCCATAATAGATGTGGTTGGTTGTCGACTGGTGGTTAACCAGAGAAGTGTGGGTCTAAGTGTCTTCCAGGGCCAATCCTGTGGAGGTGACATCGAATACCCCCGGCTAGCTACAAATTGGTCCCCAGAGGCGAGACCGAGGCCAGGGGGGCCAGAGTGAGGGGACCAGCTTCGACCCTCCACGGCTGACACTGTATCCCCGAAGGGCTCAGCCAAGCTCAGGCAGGAATGTCAGTGAAATAAGCCCCCTAGCTATACCTCCACTTGGGATATGAATTGTGTTAACACAGTCCACCAATCACAGGCTTGAGGGAAAAAGGGAAAGCAGTCTGAAGGTAAAACAATTTAACTCTTTTACTTTCTTTTTTTTCTTCTCCTTCACAAAGATAATTACATTAGAAGTCAGTTTGGGCTATACTTTTGGACACACGTTTATATATTCTTTATTTAACCAGGCAAGTTCATTAAGAACAAGTCAATTAAAGGGATACTTCAGGATTTTGGCAATGAAATCCTTTATCTATCTACTTCCCTAGCGTCAGATGAACTCATGGATACCATTTCTATGTCTCTGCATCCAGCATGAAGGAAATTAGAGGTAGTTTGGCAAGCTAATGCTAACTAGCGTTAGCACAATAGTTGGACGTTTATGGTATCTACTTGCATGCTATCAGTTACTATAGACTTCCAGTCAATGTGCTAATGCTAGTTTGCGATTGTGCAGACACTAGTAAGAAACTTCCTTAAACTGCACGCCGAGACATAAAAATGGTATACACAAGTGTATCTGACTGGGGAAGTAGATAAAGGGCTTTCTTGCCAAAATCCTGAACTATCTGTTGAAGAACATGTGCTTATTAACACAGAGTAATGTAGGTACAGTCGATCTAACCTATGACAATGTAAATATGCTTTCTGATTATAAAGGAACAATAGTGTAGGCTGTCCTTGGTCCCTCCAAAGGTTGCACCATTACATTTGGCTACGGTACTTCCCCAGTGACACCCCGGCCAGGAGAAATGTGAGCTCCTTGGCTTAGTAAGCGTTCACATCCTTGGTTTCACATCACCTTCTATTTGAATACCATTACCTGCGGTGCCACTTTTCAAATAATGGTATTACTATTTCCCATCTACCTAAAGATTGTAACCTTCCACATTCAAAATACCTATTCAATTCATACTTTATAGCTTACTTGCATGCAACAAAAATTGACAACAATGGCGGCAGGGTAGCCTAGTGGTTAGAGCGTTGGACTAGCAACCGGGAGGTTGCAAGTTGAAAACCCCGAGCTGACAAGGTACAAATCTGTTGTTCTGCCCCTGAACAGGCAGTTAACCCACTGTTCCTAGGCCGACATTGAAAATAAGAATTTGTTCTTAACCGACTTGCCTAGTTGAATAAAGGTAAAATAAAAATAATTCATTACCAAAGTATGGGTCCAGGGTAAAGGTGAAAGTGCAATTACCTAATTAAATCATGCTGCCATTTAGCTTGTCAGTCCTGACAGAAATTATTTGGGTGAATTATTAAATGCCTCTGCTGGTCTCCTTAACTTTAACGTCAGACATCCCCACACTGCACGAGTCAAAGCAAAGTATTTTTTCCCTTTAATGAAGCAAAATTATTAATCATGTTGTATTTTTCTCACACTAGCTTGATAGTCTTCCAAAGACTGAAGTAACCCCAAAACAAGGCTTTACTGTGACTCCTATTTGTATTTTTACTGACATGCTGTTACCAAATATATATTGTAAGCATGGGGGAGGCATCTGTCGTTCATTTCATCTGAGGCAATTATGGATTTTTAAGTCTAATATTTCCAAATTGCAGATTGTTATCATGATTTTCTGTCCATTTAATTGAAAAATGCAATTACTGCATACTACCATAGGAAAGCAGTGCCTTGGAAACAAAAAAAGGGAGAAATTGTGTATTTGGGAATTATTGTGCGCACCTATGATTACTCAGCTTTTTACCTCATTCTTATCAATTTTAATATGAAAGTCAGGCCCCGTATTCACATTATTCATTATGAAATAAAAAGCCAAACTGATCCTAGTTCAGCTGAGACGCTTTGGCTGTGTTTAGACAGGCAGCCCAATTCTTATATTTTGTTCCACTAATTGTTATTTTGACCAATCAGATAAGCTCTGAAAAAGATCTTATGTGAAAAGTGCTGATGTGATTGGTCAAAAGACCAATTAGTGGAAAAAATATCAGAATTGGTCTACCTGTGTAAACACAGCCATAGTCTGTAATAATGATAATTATTATTTGTATCATTTTTTCCCATCTACCTAAAGATTGTAACCTTCCACATTCAAAAGACCTATTCAATGAATACTTTACAGCTTACTTGCATGCAGCAAAAATGGACGGTTAAACCACATATATAGAACACTGTTTAATATTGATGGGTTAAACCACCACAATACTGCCGCTGAGCAGACATTTCTATCTAATCAGCTCGTGTAATAAAGCAATTTGCCTAATGGTTGAGTAAATTAAATGTTTGGGTTTGGTTTCCATGGCAACCAGCTGCCTGTAATTAGTTAATCAAGACAGGCAAGGGTTGAGGCTCAGAGTGGCTACATATGTCAAGAGGTTGTAAGGTACTTGAATCATTTGATCATCAGGTAGTTTGTGTCCATCCCACAGAAACAATGCATCGAGCTCTGCCCATATATCTAAGGTAAAACTTGTGGCTCTTGAAAAATGTTTATCTTATTAGATCATGTATTCTATTGAATTTCTTTCTCTTGCAGTGTCTTTTTTGATTAGCTCTGTCTTTTCTGGAGGTTCCTGGTGTGCCAACACGGCAAGAGGTACTCTGCGTGTGTCCTAAATGTTGTCGCTTAATGCCATATTTTGGCTTAAGATGCATACACTAACATATCTGTTTTGTTGCCGTCTTTTCACTTTAGCCCGAGCAGCTGCCCTGGGTTTGGACCTCCCTAGGACCCAGTTTGTCCCTTACCATCTTCGACCAACACGCCATAGAAGTTTTGATCCCATAAAAACCCACTATGAAAATAATTATGGTCCCAATAGCAGTCCACAGGTAGTATCAAAGATTTCATTACAGCACAACGGTTTGATTTGTTTGATCGTCAACGATTTGTGTATCAGCCTACTGCCTAGCCAGCTATTGCGTTCTTTTAGCAACTACGTAATCAACACTGCTAGCCCTAGCCAGCTGCCCCCGAATCAGCACTGTAAAAACTACACTCAGGAACGACTTGATTAGTGTAGTGTAAGATAACCACTGTCAGCTAGCCTACAAAGTCAACAAAGCTCTGAACCTAGCCTTTGCAGTACTATCTTTTTAATCTTTTGAGGAATAAGATTCCAACCATACCATTGGTGAGCAAATCTCCTTGCATTAGCGTTAGCACTTTTGTAGCCTGTCAACTATGTGTCTGTCTGTGAAAAATGTTCTTCCTCTCTGCAATTGAGCAGCTCCACACCGCGTGAAAAATGCCACTCCTGTATTTATTGGAGTTCCAGGTCTCCGGCTGAGTTTGAGCCTATCCTTTCGCACAACGGTGAAATTCAAGGGGCTGGATATCCAAATGACTGGGCCTACGGACAAGTCTTCCCCAGAGGCTTTCAACCCAAACCGTCTACACTAAACCATCACGGTTCTGATCTCAGTTTGGCTGACTCCTCTGTCTACACTCCCAAGGGACAATTTGTTAGCAGCCACAAGCCCAACTTTGAGCAGGTCAAGAATTCTGTGCCTCGACCAAATGTAATGGTAGCCCCTAGTCCGTTTGAGTACTCAGAGAAAGTGGACAATCGAGGCTACTATAAGCCTGTTGTAGTTCAGCCTGTCGCCAGCAGACATAGAACAGCCCAGAGTGTGGTTTCACGACACCAGAGCAGAGGTGCTGTACCCTATAGAAAAAGTATCCTGTGGTCATGGCCACAATAGACTTTTCCTTTAAATCCGCTCCACCATCCCAGAGTGGACTCATCAGCCCCCGAGCTAAGAAAATTCTGATCCCGGCATGATGCTGTCCATTCTGTGATCAAAGAGCTGAAATATGAAGCAGTTTGATTAAGTGTCAGAAAAAAACAGGGATCCGGTTGGTTAAGATCCTAACGGACAAACTTTCCTTTGCAAACTACCTTAGTCTGAGGAGCCAACCATACCATTGGTGAGCAAATCTGTGACCTTATGCACTTTTTAAGTGCAAAACATGTAAATTGTGTTTGTGATCCAGTACATTTACTTATCCATGACATCACTGTTCTGAATTACTATTTGGTTATGGCTCTTCCCCCCCCCCCACTGTCCAGTGTTTATCCTTCAAATAAAATGTCCATTATGTTTTGAGATGGGTTTTTTATTACTAGGAAAAATTAAAGCGATGCACCAGAAGTGTAGTTTAAAATATACACTTTGAACAGAAATAAAATGTCCTTTTGAAAAATTGTTCAGTTTGCTTGTGACCTTTAACTTTTGATCACCTTAAGTGATTGTGTCCCTGTAAACCAATACAAACTCAACCAGAGGTCATATCCAATCTAAATACCTACTCCAAAGATGGTGGTGGATAAATTAAATTGGTTCACTCAAGCTGTTTAAAAATATTCCTCTAAGTGGGTGTTCCCTCTCTCGTGAGCATGCTTTCCTATGTGAGCTTACAGTTTCTCCATATCAGAGCCCCAGCGTGGAGGTGTCATAGTACCCATGTATATCTCTGGACAAGGTGACTTTTATCAATCTATTCGGCTCTATTTGATAATGCTAATTAGCATCAAAGTAGACATCTTTGCTAACGACTATTGTTTCAATTTAAAACTTGCACAATCCAGTTCATAAAATTGAACATTTAAAGAAATGTAGCCAATTTATTCATTACTACATTTAGCTAAATTTAGATACAATGGTGTAAAAATACTAAAGTACTACTTAAGTTGTGTTTTGGGGAATCTGTACTTTATATTTTTGACTACTTATTTTATTTCATTACATTCCTGAAGAAAATAATGTACTTTTTACTCCATACATTTTCGCTGACATCCAAAAGTACTCATTGGATTTTGAATGCGTAGCAGGACTGGAAAATGGTCCAATTCATGCACTTCTTCCTCTAATCTGGTCGACTCACTACACATATGCTTCATTTGTAAATTGTGTTGAAGTGTGTTTGAGTGCCCCTGGCTATCCATTAAAAAAAAAAAATTATATATAAAATTGGTGTCTGGTTTGCTTAATATAAGGAATTTGAAATTATTTTTACTTTTGATATTTAAGTAATTACATATACTTTTAATACTTAAGTGTATTGAAAACCAAATACTTTGACTTTTACTCAAGTATTATTTTACTGGGTGACTTTTACTTGAGTCATTTTCTATTAAGGTATCTTTACTTTTACTCAAGTATGGCAACTGGGTACTTTTTCCACCACTGACTAGATAGTTAATCCAGAGATTCTTACCTTTTCCTCTATGGCAGTCTCGTGTAAATCATCATTGCATTTGTAGTTCTTTCTGATAGTGTATTAGCAGCTAATTAGCATTTTCTTTGGGGGGGATAAACGCAGGTGAATACATTGCTAAAAGTCACCTTGTCCTAAACCTAGAGAGATTTACATGGTTATCAAAATGTCACGGCCAGGGTAAGCCTACACTAAACACAGCTTTTATTTGAAGTATTTCTAAAATCCCCTATGGGAAAATTGAATGTTTTGAACCATTTCCCTATTTGACCACTAGGTTTTATGGTTAATATGACTCATACTGTACTACTCTATATCTGGTCTAATTATTGTCCCCAAAGTTGCCAGGATATCATGTGCATCACAGTACATCTGTACACTCGTAACAAGCCAAGCAGTACAAAACTTCTATTAGATCAAATAAGTGACACTTATCAAAATAGCAATATTTTTATGTTGACTAAATTCAACTCTCATTGCCCCCCATACAAAATCTCCTCACTTGCTTAATAATGTCTGCTTAATGTGGGCAGAATTTGAGCAGAGTTCTTCCTCTCTGCCTACACTTCATTAACCTCAAATCTATTTGCTGTAGGACTAACATCTACTGTTAAATGTGTCCAACCTTACTGATCTCAGAATGCTCGATGCTACCAGAGTGCCATCTATTGGTGCAAGCATGCTGGTGTCATATTGGACTACACTGCTGTCCAACCAGTACTGTGAATCAAACATATTACCCTTGACAAATACCATAATGTCAGTCTCTTGCTTTACCAACAGGATTGTGATGTTAATTTCACCAAGTAGACTTGATCTTTCAAAGGCTCAAGGTTTGTTTTCTGACTTTTAACATTTGAACAAAGGCTTACATTCATTTGCTTTACAGAGTTCTTCAGAAATATCATATGGGATTTCAAGACGTTTGGATTCACTGCATAGGCATTTTACAAGATGTTAAAGGGACATGACACTCCAAAATCAAACTTTGCCACTTTTTTTCAGACCTTAAATTTGTACTTCTGTTAATATAAGTCCACTTCCCACTGGCCATATGTTTAGTAGATCCAGGACAGTATGCAGTATGAACATTTCTTTCTTCCTTTTTGAATGGAGAGCAGGCATGAGAAACACATTTTAATTTGCCATTGGTGTGATTAATTAAAGCAAGGCTTCCATTCCCTTTGCCTTCAGTGAAAGGACCTCACACATCACTCCCAGCTTTCATCTCTCCCTGAAAAGCAGTTTGAGGAGTGCAAAGAAGGAGAGACAGATAAGGTTACACTGAACGTGCCATAAATCAATCTCAGGCGCGCAAAGAGAGCCAGCTATGAACACTCGTCCAGAACGCAAATAGGAAAGTAAGTGACAGAACAAAGTGAAGCAATTAACTGGGTTTTTAAAGGAGGGGTGGGCAGGAGAGTGTGGTAATACATCATTTGTCAAATGGGTGGTGTGTGGGCAGGTGTGAAGGGGTGAGGGACCTGTCATCCACTAGGTGGGATGACTAAGTGAAAAACACCAGGTGAAGGTTCACCTGGCTTGGAGTTATCAAATATAATGTATTTGTATGGCCCTTCTTACATCAGCTGATATCTCAAAGTGCTGTACAGAAACCTAGCCTAAAACCCCAAATAGCAAGTAATGCAGGTGTAGAAGCACGGTGCCTAGGGAAAACTCCCTAGAAAGGCCAAACACCTAGGAAGAAAACTAGAGAGGAACCAGGCTATGAGGGGTGGCCAGTCCTCTTCTGGCTGTGCCAGCTGGAGATTATAACAGAGCATGGCCAAGATGTTCAAATGTTCATAAATGACCAGCATGGCCGAATAATAATAATCACAGTAGTTGTCGAGGGTGCAACAAGTCAGCACCTCAGGAGTAAATGTAAGTTGGCTTTTGATAGCCGATCATTAAGAATATCTCTACCACTCCTGCTGTCTCTAGAGAGTTGAAAACAGCAGGTCTGGGACAGGTAGCACGTCCGGTGAACAGGTCAGGGTAACATAGCCGCAGGCAGAACAGTTGAAACTGGAGCAGCAGCACGGCCAGGTGGACTGGGGACAGCAAGGAGTCATCATGCCAGGTAGTCCTGAGGCATGGTCCTAGGGCTCAGGTCCTCAGAGAGAGAGAAAGAGAGAATTAGAGAGAGCATACTTACATCCTTTATCATCTCTGCACCCAGAGCCAAATATTTTGTGAGCTGGCCAGTTACTCCATGTTAAGGCTCTCATGGGAGACTACGTTCTTAATTATACCGACAATATTTAGATGGGTAATTTTGTTGTCACTCACAATATTATCTCACCAAACATCTGTACCTGTACCTTTCATGTAATCTTAACCTATCATACATGTGGGTTCGTAGACTTCACTTCCTCTAAGAAAATGAATCGTCAACTACTAATTGTCTAATCTCACAGCGAAATTAGTGCCACACAGTATCTACTATATGACACCACCAGTATGCTTCTGTTTCTTCTAAATCAATGAATTAATGACCCGGTTCCCTCCCTCGTACAGCACAGCGAGAGACTACATTGGGGCTGTTGGAGCCAACCTCTGCCTAACCTGAGTGAGGCTAATTAAGCACACTTGTTTCACAAACACGACAAACACTCTTTTATTAGTACTGTGACTCACTCTCAAACACCATGTGACTCATGCTTCAGGGGTCAGGGGAGCCCTCCGTGTGTGTGTGTGTGTGTGTGTGTGTGTGTGTGTGTGTGTGTGTGTGTGTGTGTGTGTGTGTGTGTGTGTGTGTGTGTGTGTGTGTGTGTGTGTGTGTGTGTGTGTGTGTGTGTGTGTGTGTGTGTGTGTGTGTGTGTGTGTGTGTGTGTGTGTGTGTGTGTGTGTGCACACTCGCTTCAAGGTGTGAATGTATTTCCAGAGAGGTAGCAGGCTCTCCAAGCCTCCAGTGGAGCACCTCTCATCCCCATAACTAGGGAAAGGAAAGGACAACATTATAGACAGAGCTTATTATGTAAAGGACGTTGTTTATTTACTCTAGGCAGGCACACGAGTGGACATAGCCTGAGAGATGAAGGCTGCGTCCCAAATGGTATCCTCTTCCTTATGAAGTGAAATACTTTTGACCAGAGCCTCATGGGCCCTGGTCAAAAGTACTGCGTTATATCGAAAATCAGGTGCCATTTGGACGCTGGCGGAATTTATATGGGCCATATATACACTGAGTATACCAAACACGAGGAACACCTTCCTAATATTGAGTTGCAGCCCCTCCCCCACTCACATCTCCCCCTTTTGTCCTCAGAACAGCCTCAATTCCCCGGGGCATGGACTCTACAAGGTGTCGAAAGCATTGCACAGGGATAATGGCTCATTTTGACTCTAACGCTTACCACAGTTGTGTCAACTTGGCTGGATGTCGTTTAGGTGGTGGACCATTCTTGATACACACGTGAAACTGTTGAGAGTGAAAAACTCAGCAGCATTGCAGTTCTTGACACACACTGGTGCATCTGGCACCTACTACCATACCCCATTCAAATGCACTTACATTTTATGTCCAGCCCATTCACCCTCTTAATGGTACTCATATACAATCCATGTCTCAATTGTCTCAAGGCTTAAAAATCCTTCTTTAACCTGTCTCCTTCATCTACACTGATTGAAGTGGATTTAACAAGTGACATCAATAATGGAAAATAGCTTTCACCTGGATTCACCCGCTCAGTCTTTCATGGAAAGGGCAGGTGTTCTTAATGTTTTGTATACTCAGTATTTAATTATATTCCAGCTACCCTCTTTCAGTTGTTGGTCTCTCCTCATCATTTTGAAGAGAGCGGTCCAGATTGAAGAAAAAGTGAAGTTCAGGTCTGGCACATTGTCAGCATTGGTGTACTCATCTAGAGGTGAAAGCTCAAGTGTGTGTGTGTGTGTGTCCAACCATCCATCCCTGTGTGCGTGCAATATGTGTGTGTGTATATATATATATACAGTATGTGGTATATATCAGGCTTTTTGTTCACCTATAGGTACACAACACGGAGTCAAGGTGAGACTGTGAGATGGAGAAATGCTGAAACAATGAGATGGAGGTGTGATGTGCCACACCCAGTATAAATCTGGTTCACCCCTAGTTTCTTCACCCTCCTCCTCTATACAGCAAAAATACAATTTGGCCTGTTTCTATTTCCATGTTTTTTATCTGAACATTTGAAGTCAGTTTTGCATTGTAATCAGTCATTGTTGCTCTGGTTTTGGGCAACATTCTCTAACATAGTTGACTCTTTGAATGCACCTTGTCTTTCCTGGAACATGTCGACAAACCCTCAAACACCTCTTCAAACGTAATTCTCTTCTTAACACGCAATCCCAGGAGGCACAGTGTGGTTAATAAGACTGTGGTTATCCCCTCTATCCCCAATCCATCCCTCACTCCCTACCTCCCTCGTCCCCTCTTTCCTCCTCTTGTCCTCCCTCCCACAGCAGCCTCTCTCTGTGAGCCCACTAGGCTGCCAGCGCCACTGACCTGTGGTAAGGCGGAAATCAATAGTCAATTCCATTTTGCGGCCAGCGTTTGACAGGTACTAGATACGAGTGGATTGGATGCATGTAAGGAGCAGGACCGTGAGTCTGAGCCTGTCTGACCCTCCCTCCCTCCCTCCCTCTCTCTCACCCTACCCTATGAAGTGCATGCAGCCAAAGTCCTGTTTCCTCTAACTACTGCCAGTTCAAAAACACTAGCCAAGCAGCAGGGGGCGGGGGGACAAAATATGTTTTGATGTCAAACAAGTGAATCAAATGTCGTAGTTGTTGTATTGTAAAAATGTATAGATAATTCCATGAGGGGAGCTTCACATGTGTATGGGTTTATCTTGAATACATTATGGGTTCATTACCCGTTGCAATAAGAGCTTTGATGTACATGTATCTATTTGGGCTCCCGAGTGGCGCAGCGGTCTAAGGCACTGCATTTGGACTAGTAACCGGAAGGTTGCGAGTTCAAACCCCCAAGCTGACAAGGTACACATCTGTCGTTCTGCCCCTGAACAGGCAGTTAACCCACTGTTCCCAGGCCGTCATTGAAAATAAGAATATGTTCTTAACTGACTTGCCTGGTTAAATAAAGGTAAAAAAATAAAAAAATAAAAAAATCTCAGTGCAAGAGGTATCACTGCAGTCCCTGGTTTGTATCCAGGCTGTATCACATCTGATCGGATGTGCACTGAGATTTTTTTTTTTTTTTTACCAATTGTGTACCATAAGGCGGCACACAATTGCCCCGGGGTAGGTTGTCATTGTAAATATGATTTTTTCTTAACTGACTTACCTAGTTAAGTAAAGGTTAAATAAATAAATAAATAAATAAATACAAATAAATGAAAACCAATATACACTGAGTGTACAAAACATTAGGAACACTGTCCTAATATTGAGTTGGACCCCCTTCTGCCCTCAGAACAGCCTCAATTCATTGGGGCATGGACTCTACAAGGTGTCGAAAGCATTACACGAGGATGTGTTGTACACTCCATGTATTTCACCAGAAAAGGGTCCTGGAAAATATATGGTGCCGAATATTTCCCCTGCAATGTCTAATTTGTCAATTTGCATAAGACGCTAAAGGGGAGAGACAGTCAGTGAGCAGTAAAATACAGTACATACACAGGAACCCCAATCAAGCGAGGACGGTTCATCCTCAGCCCGTGTTCACTCGGGGCCCCAAGCTAATTTTACTGCTCACTGAGGTGGAACATGTAATACCCAATAGATTGAGAGCACGCCGTTCATTAACGCTGATTCAAGAAAATGATCAAGCAAAATATGTCAACTGCACGATAATCAGTTAATGCATTTTTAATTAGTGTCTACTTCTCTTTTCTCTCTTGATTTTCACCCAATGACTTGGTTATGCATTCCTGCAATTCTCTCTCTGGTGCCCTCTGATTAACAGTTAGGATTCATTATGGTTTGTGAGGACGCAGGAGAGCGGGAGAGTGGGGATATGGTAGTTAGATGAAAAGTTGAGTGGGTAAGCCTCTATATTTGAAACCGAGTCCACCGAAATAAAATAATTTTACAATTTAATAAGCTAATGAACATGACACAGTGATTGCTCCGACTGCCCATGAGGGTCAAGGCACAATTTACAATCATATTTAAGAGCTGTTTCTATTATTAACATGGCAACAAAAGGTTAGACAGATAGAGAGGGGCCGCTACACATTGGAGAAGACAGTGGTGTATTTGACACTTAATGGAGGAAACTCAAGAATAGGAGTTCATATTAAACTCTTATGTTGTTCCTAGATAAGGGAACTGTAGATATGCAACAGTCTCATGCACTATATGTTCCATTTGAATGTTTTTGCTAAATAGTTAAATGAAAAATGTGTTTTTTGGTTTCCAATAAAACTTTGCATATGATCGGATTTAAAAATGTTTAGGTTTCTGTCAGAGTTGAGATTTGTGTTCTGTACAATATTACTGGAATCCGAAGCCGTGTTTCTTTATGAAAAATATTGTTTTTAATGTGACAAAGAGGAAGAGCGAATGCCTTTAATGGCCAGTCAATAGTTATTTTCACGCCCTGGCCTTAGTATTCTGTGTTTTCTTTATTATGTTGGTTAGGCCAGGATGTGACATGGGTGATTTATGTGTCTTGTTTTGTCTAGGGGTTTTGTAGTCTATGGGGTTGTGTTCAGTTGAGTGTTCTAAGTAAGTCTATGGTTGCCTGGAGTGGTTCTCAATCAGAGGCAGGTGTTTATCGTTGTCTCTGATTGGGAACCATATTTAGGCAGCCGTTTTCTTTAGGTTTCTTGTGGGTGATTGTTCCTGTCTATGTGTTTTGCACCAGTTAGGACTGTTTCGGTTTTTCCACAGTTTCGTACTTTGTATAGTGTTCACGTTTTCATCTTTCATTAAAGATGTTTATAAATAACCACGCTGCATTTTGGTCCTCCTCTCCTTCCCAGGAAGAAAATTGTTACAATTCTTATACCTCATTTCTCTTTTGGAGCAAATATAGCAGCCTTTGTCAAGGCCATACCAGAGAGGAAGAGGCAAAGCGAGGGGAGGCTTATACTGTAGGGTTAAGAAGACCAAGTGAGAAGTTATTGTATGGGGTGCAGTGAGAGAGTGTCAAATTTGGTAAAGTGTCAATGATGTGCGTACTGGGAGCGGAGTCAGATGCAGGAGAGCAGAGAGTTGTGAACAGGCGCACACTTTATTTAGGCAGGAGAAACCAACAGACGGATGCCACTGCGTTGAAACATCCATCCAATTGGCAAAAAGTACAAACAAATAAACATACCTCGTGAAATAAAACACGAAATAAACGCATACCAGTATAGCGCGTCAATATAGACACGTAGCACAAAACAATCTCACACAAATACATGAGGGGGAACAGAATAAATACATGTAGTGTATTGAAAACCAGGTGTGCAGAGAACAAGACAAAGCAAATGGATAAATGAAAATTGGAGCGGCGATGGCTAGAAAGCCAGTGACGTCGCCCGCGGAACGAACAACGAGAGGAGCCGACTTCGGCGGAAGTCGTGACAAAGTTAAAAATGAATGGCTATTTTGATAGGTGAGGCTTATTTGATCAAATATAAGTTTCGTAATGCTTATGTTGTTTCGAGTGTATATGTTTCTACAAAAGATCATTGGCTAGAATGTTCCCATCTGATCTCACCTTCTAGGCCATGCTTGTGTGTGTGCACGTGGACATTTTTATTAATTTTGTATTTCATTTTTTACCATTTATTTAACTAGGCAAGTCAGTTAAGAACAAATTCTTATTTTCAATGATGGCCTAGGAGCAGTGCCTTGTTCAGGGGCAGAACGACAGAAGCAAATACTTATGTGAAGGTGGATGCTGTATATAACAACTATTATTTTTAGATCTGTCGCTTTTTTATGAAATGTACAAATATTTCGGATTATTTGTTTTCTATAACTTTCTGGAGTTGGAGCTCGCAGTGTCAGGAGCGCAGGTGCGCAGGTGCGCACTGAAGGCTAGGAGCGGAGAAGCGGTTATCGGATTGGAAAACCTGATGCACCGTGGGTGGTGTGAAAATCTACCTTGTTGTACACAACTGCTACTGGTCATTGCACACCTGTGCTGAAATACGTAATGCCAGTTTTTAGAGGTATCTGTTACAGTACCTGCTCTTTACTCAATTCCATCCTGGATTAAATAGGCTGAATGATCAATGGGTGAGTGAATTATCTTTGGCATACTTCAAAAATATCTAACTATTGAATGACTTTTTTGCGTCGAAAGACACTTTTATTTTTATTGACAATGGTGCTGGTTCCACTAAATCCTCACGCATTGGCCAACAGATATATTGTTATGCTTTTATTGTTGATCTCTGGTAATGTGCAACCAAACCCTGGGCCAGTAGATACCATGCAATCTCTACCGACTCCCTATGATTTAATTCTAGCGCAGGCATTCCACTAGTGGAACACCTCGACAACATTCCGCTGAAAAGGCAGCGTGCGAAATTCAAATATATTTTTTGGAAATATGTAACTTTCACACATTAACAAGTCCAATACAGCATATCAGAAACGTGGCTAAAGAAAACTGTGTCAAATAACTTGATTTATATTGATGGGTACATGTTTGTTTTAGAACGGGTCGCATGAGTGAACGAGGGGGAGTTGCAATTTATGTGAAATCCGAGTTTAACTCCTCTGAAATTCTCTGGATTGCCAAACATTTTCAATTGCTTGCGGTTAAAGTGAACATGTATAAGGACCCCTGCATCACTATAGTCGGCTGCTACATACCGCCCTCGGCTTCGGGAGAAGCACTTAACTCTCTTTCTGATGTCCTCCACAAGCTAAATGACCTTGAATTCATTATTTTTTTAAATTTGAATTGGGGACAGGCTTACATCTGTATCGGACTCTTTTAAAGAACTAAGTGACTCTCTGCATCTCGTTCAATTAATGAATGAGCCTACAAGACTGAATAGCAGAGCACCTAACAAATCAACGCTATTGGACATTATTCTAACGAATACCCCAACTGAGAAGCGGCCACAGACTGCAGGTCGCTTCGGGTAGGCGCAGGCCGTAGTCAACTGAGACACCTGCTCACACGCAGCATCTGATGAAGGCACAAAACACGACAGGACAGGGTGATACACAATCACGGCAAAAACACGACAGGACAGGGCGAAACGCAATCACAGCATGGTGAATACAAACAAGGAACCGACGGAACAGGAACGGATCACAAAGGAATAAATAGGGACTCTAATCAGGGGAAAGGATCGGGAACAGGTGTGGGAAGACTAAATGATGATTAGGGGAATAGGAACAGCTGGGAGCAGGAACGGAACGACAGAGAGAAGAGAGAGCGAGAGAGTGAGAGAGGGAGGGGGAGAGAGAGGGATAGAACCAAAAAGAACCAAACAAGACCAGCAGAGGGAAACGAATAGCATGGGGAGCACAGGGACAAGACATGACAATAAATGACAAACATGACAGTACCCCCCACTCACCGAGCGCTCCTGGCGCACTCGAGGAGGAATCCTGGCGGCAACGGAGGAAATCATCGATGAGCGAACGGTCCAGCACGCCCCGAGACGGAACCCAACTCCTCTCCTCAGGACCGTAACCCTCCCAATCCACTAGGTATTGGTGACCCCGTCCCCGAGAACGCATGTCCATAATCTTATGTACCTTGTAAATAGGTGCGCTCGACAAGGACGGGAGGGGGGAGGGAAGACGAACGGGGGTGCGAAGAAAGGGCTTAACACAGGAGACATGGAAGACAGGATGGACGCGACGAAGATGTCGCGGAAGAAGCAGTCGCACAGCGACAGGATTGACGACCTGGGAGACACGGAACGGACCAATGAACCGCGGAGTCAACTTACGAGAAGCTGTCGTAAGAGGAAGGTTGCGAGTGGAAAGCCACACTCTCTGGCCGCAACAATACCTTGGACTCTTAATCCTGCGTTTATTGGCGGCTCTCACCGTCTGTGCCCTGTAACGGCAAAGTGCAGACCTCACCCTCCTCCAGGTGCGCTCACAACGTTGGACAAACGCTTGAGCGGAGGGAACGCTGGACTCGGCAAGCTGGGATGAGAACAGAGGAGGCTGGTAACCCAGACTACTCTGAAACGGAGATAACCCGGTAGCAGACGAAGGAAGCGAATTGTGAGCGTATTCTGCCCAGGGGAGCTGTTCTGCCCAAGACGCAGGGTTTCTGAAAGAAAGGCTGCGTAGTATGCGACCAATCGTCTGATTGGCCCTCTCTGCTTGACCGTTAGACTGGGGATGAAACCCGGAAGAGAGACTGACGGACGCACCAATCAAACGACAGAACTCCCTCCAAAACTGTGACGTGAATTGCGGGCCTCTGTCTGAAACGGCGTCTAACGGGAGGCCATGAATTCTGAATACATTCTCAATAATGATTTGTGCCGTCTCCTTAGCGGAAGGAAGTTTAGCGAGGGGAATGAAATGTGCCGCCTTAGAGAACCTATCGACAACCGTCAGAATCACAGTCTTCCCCGCAGACAAAGGCAGACCGGTAATGAAGTCTAAGGCAATGTGAGACCATGGTCGAGAAGGAATGGGGAGCGGTCTGAGACGACCGGCAGGAGGAGAGTTACCCGACTTAGTCTGCGCGCAGTCCGAACAAGCAGCCACGAAACGGCGCGTGTCACGCTCCTGAGTCGGCCACCAAAAGCGCTGGCGAATAGACGCAAGAGTGCCTCGAACACCGGGATGACCAGCTAACTTGGCAGAGTGAGCCCACTGAAGAACAGCCAGACGAGTGGAAACAGGAACGAAAAGGAGGTTACTAGGACAAGCGCGCGGCGACGCAGTGTGCGTGAGTGCTTGCTTAACCTGTCTTTCAATTCCCCAGACTGTTAACCCGACAACACGCCCATAAGGAAGAATCCCCTCGGGATCAGTAGAAGCCACAGAAGAACTAAACAGACGGGATAAGGCATCAGGCTTGGTGTTCTTGCTACCCGGACGGTAAGAAATCACAAACTCGAAACGAGCGAAAAACAACGCCCAACGAGCTTGACGGGCATTAAGTCGTTTGGCAGAACGGATGTACTCAAGGTTCTTATGGTCTGTCCAAACGACAAAAGGAACGGTCGCCCTCCAACCACTGTCGCCATTCGCCTAGGGCTAAGCGGATGGCGAGCAGTTCACGGTTACCCACATCATAGTTGCGCTCAGATGGCGACAGGCGATGAGAAAAATAAGCGCAAGGATGAACCTTATCGTCAGACTGGAAGCGCTGGGATAGAATGGCTCCCACGCCTACCTCTGAAGCGCCAACCTCGACAATGAATTGTCTAGTGACGTCAGGAGTAACGAGGATAGGAGCGGACGTAAAACGTTCTTTTAGAAGATCAAAAGCTCCCTGGGCGGAACCGGACCACTTAAAACACGTCTTGACAGAAGTAAGAGCTGTGAGAGGGGCAGCAACTTGACCGAAATTACGAATGAAACGCCGATAGAAATTAGCGAAACCTAAAAAGCGCTGCAACTCGACACGTGACCTTGGAACGGGCCAATCACTGACAGCTTGGACCTTAGCGGAATCCATCTGAATGCCTTCAGCGGAAATAACGGAACCGAGAAAAGTAACGGAGGAGACATGAAAAGAGCACTTCTCAGCCTTTACGTAGAGACAATTCTCTAAAAGGCGCTGTAGAACACGTCGAACGTGCTGAACATGAATCTCGAGAGTGACGGAGAAAAATCAGGATATCGTCAAGATAGACAAAAACAAAAATGTTCAGCATGTCTCTCAGAACATCATTAACTAATGCCTGAAAAACAGCTGGCGCATTGGCGAGACCGAACGGCAGAACCCGGTACTCAAAATGCCCTAACGGAGTGTTAAACGCCGTTTTCCACTCGTCCCCTCTCTGATGCGCACGAGATGGTAAGCGTTACGAAGGTCCAACTTAGTAAAGCACCTGGCTCCCTGCAGAATCTCGAAGGCTGATGACATAAGGGGAAGCGGATAACGATTCTTAACCGTTATGTCATTCAGCCCTCGATAATCCACGCAGGGGCGCAGAGTACCGTCCTTCTTCTTAACAAAAAGAACCCCGCCCCGGCCGGAGAGGAAGAAGGCACTATGGTACCGGCGTCAAGAGACACAGACAAATAATCCTCGAGAGCCTTACGTTCGGGAGCCGACAGAGAGTAGTCTACCTCGAGGAGGAGTGGTCCCCGGAAGGAGATCAATACTACAATCATACGACCGGTGAGGAGGAAGGGAGTTGGCTCGGGACCGACTGAAGACCGTGCGCAGATCATGATATTCCTCCGGCACTCCTGTCAAATCGCCAGGTTCCTCCTGAGAAGTAGGGACAGAAGAAACGGGAGGGATGGCAGACATTAAACACTTCACATGACAAGAAACGTTCCAGGATAGGATAGAATTACTAGACCAATTAATAGAAGGATTATGACATACTAGCCAGGGATGACCCAAAACAACAGGTGTAAACGGTGAACGGAAAATCAAAAAAGAAATAGTCTCACTGTGGTTACCAGATACTGTGAGGGTTAAAGGTAGTGTCTCAAATCTGATACTGGGAAGATGACTACCATCTAAGGCGAACATGGGCGTAGGCTTATCTAACTCTCTGAAAGGAATGTCATGTTTCCGAACCCATGCTTCGTCCATGAAACAACCCTCAGCCCCAGAGTCTATCAAGGCACTACATGTAGCACCCGAACCGGTCCAGCGTAGATGGACCGACAAAGTAGTACAGGATCTTTGATGGAGAGACTTGAGTAGTTGCGCTCACCTGTAGCCCTCCGCTTACAGATGAGCTCTGGCTTTTACTGGACATGAATTAACAAAATGTCCAGCAACTCCGCAATAGAGGCACAGGCGGTTGGTGATCCTCCGTTCCCTCTCCTTATTCGAGATGCGAATCCCTCCCAGCTGCATGGGCTCAGTCTCAAAGCCAGAGGAGGGAGATGGTTGCGATGCGGAGCAGGGAAACACCGTTGATGCGAGCTCTCTTCCACGAGCCCGGTGACGAAGATCTACCCGTCGTTCTATGCGGATGGCGAGAGCAATCAAAGAGTCCACATCTGAAGGAACCTCCCGGGAGAGAATCTCATCCTTAACCACTGCGTGGAGTCCCTCCAGAAAACGAGCGAGCAGCGCCGGCTCGTTCCACTCACTAGAGGCAGCAAGAGTGCGAAACTCAATGGAATAATCCGTTATGGACCGTTCACCTTGGCATAAGGAAGCCAGGGCCCTAGAAGCCTCCCCACCAAAAACTGAACGGTCAAAAACCCGAATCATCTCCTCTTTAAAGTTCTGGAAATTGTTAGAGCAATCAGCCCTTGCCTCCCAGATAGCTGTGCCCCATTCTCGAGCCCGGCCAGTAAGGAGTGAAATGACGTAAGCAACCCGAGCTCTCTCTAGAGTATGTGTTGGGTTGGAGAGAGAACACAATCTCACACTGCGTGAGAAAGGAGCGGCACTCAGTGGGCTGCCCGGAGTAGCAAGGTGGGTTATTAACCCTAGGTTCTGGAGGCTCGGCAGGCCAGGAAGTAACAGGTGGCACGAGACGAGACTCTGGAACTGTCCAGAGAGGTCGGAAACCTGAGCAGCCAGGTTCTCCACGGCATGGCGAGCAGCAGACAATTCCTGCTCGTGTCTGCCGAGCATGGCTCCTTGATCTCGACGGCAGTGTAACGAGCGTCTGAAGTCTCCATTCCTTGGTCGGTTCCTTCTGTCATGCAGGTGAAAGAGGACCCAAAAGCGACTTAACAGAAACAGAGTTTATTAAAGTCCAAAACAGGAATAACAGAAATCCTCTAGATCTGTAGAGGGGAAAACAACTGGAGAAGCGGCCACAGACTGCAGGTCGCTTCGGGTAGGCGCAGGCCGTAGTCAGACTGAGACACCTGCTCACACGCAGCATCTGATGAAGGCAAAAACACGACAGGACAGGGTGATACACAATCACGGCAAAAACACGACAGGACAGGGCGAAACGCAATCACAGCATGGTGAATACAAACAAGGAACCGACGGACAGGAACGGATCACAAAGGAATAAATAGGGACTCTAATCAGGGGAAAGGATCGGGAACAGGTGTGGGAAGACTAAATGATGATTAGGGAATAGGAACAGCCAAGACCAGCAGAGGGAAACGAATAGCATGGGGAGCACAGGGACAAGACATGACAATAAATGACAAACATGACACAATCCCTGGTTTTCAGACAACTTGGCAGAATTAATTAGAACAGATATCTCTTAGGCTCAAGCTAGACATACAAATGTTCAATAAAATTGATCTGGTGTGTTAGAAATGCCGGGGACGATTCTGTTCTCAGTCCGCCACTGCATTTAATTAAGCACATAGTTTTGTCATTTGAATACACAACGGAAAACAATCACTTTAGGCTTAGGAAGACAGGTTCAATATGATGCTTGGAGCCTGAACAACATCTCTCCAAACACTCTGAATATACTGCAAACAAAATACATTATTGAAGTGCCATAACTTAATAAAGCAAATATTTTGGAATATTGTCAAACATTGATACAGAAGAAGAAACATACCTTCTCACAGCACTCGACCACACCCCAAACATTTCTTCAAAAAGACTGCATGGTCCCCAAAATGGCTGCCTTCAGAGAAATCTTTAAGAGGTGCTTTTATATGCCTACATTTGACAGAATGTTCTATGAAAGAGCTCAAAACAAAACCATTCTCAAGTAATGCATGGATATCTATAGAAAACATAATAATCAATAATATCTATTTGACAGTCTTTACTTTCCAGCTCTAAAATGTAAATTTTGTCCTCCACAAGAGTTGGATTAGCTTGTCCTTCTTTGAAGAGGACAGTGACAATTGACACCTATGATCCTCCCAATGTGAAATACTTAAAATATAATAATAACCTTTATTTCAAATAATTTGACAAATGTATTAATCTCTTGTGGACAAATGCACAGAACATCAAGCATCTGACTAAATTACGTGAGATTTCCCTTCTGGGTTTCCAAGATAACTTAATGAGCAATCTCAAGACGTTTAACTTGACTTCCCTAGCTCTACTGTTGTGGGCCCCACCACCCCACGTCATGTTATATTTCCAGTATATGGTGAATTCAAAATAAGGATGTGGCTGGCAGTTCAACTCAAGTGGCCCTGGAACCTGAGCTCCATTCCACCACTGTTCCATCTGATCCTGTCTACACCAGAGTCGGATGAAAGTCTTTCTGGGTGCTGGGGCTGTGTGGTGAGGGGTGTTGCTCTCTAATTGATTTTTCTTTATCTCTGAATCACTCTTACCTACCAAGCCTTTCCCTCTGATTCACCTGCATCTAACAGAAGAGAGGGGGGAATAGATCACAATATCTGTTATTGGTGAGTGAGTTTGAGAAGCTCCTATTAGGAAATTGAATCTCCATGTTCAACTGTGTGGATATGTCAAATTATTTACTTATTGGTAATTGAATATGATTTAGTGTATTATATCATCATTATTTGTATCTAATTTGAAATGTTTTGAATCTAACCTGATGCCATGACCTCTTCAGTTTGAATGTAACAATTATACAACAATTTTGGCACTACTAGCTGATCTGCCCTCATACTACTTATACTCTTTTGGAATATTAATGGGGAAAAAACTATATCTCTCATTCTGGGATAGGTATAACATGTTTATGTGCTGTGAATATACGCTAAAGACGATTGTGAAAGAGATTATTTTCCTCTCTGACCTTTTTGTTTTTATGACAAATTATTACTGATTGTGAGGTCTACTGTCTCAGGTCACGTTCCAGCAGAGAATATACCTCTAATGGAAAATTAAAGGACAGATTGTCAAATAGGGATTTGTACATATCTCTGATCTGTTCACCACATTAACTAAAAGTACAATTGAAGATTTGCAGAGAAATAGTCATAGCTTTAACGTTGTTACCCTGTTAGAGGTTATTGCCTAATTGAGAAAGAGGGACTGTTGTAACATTTGCCACAATGGCTTAAGAGAAGAACATGTTTAAGGAGAGACAGAGGAACGAGGTATAGAACATGTTGAGATGTTGTTCTTGACTCTATTCTATCTTTATCACACATCCATTACACAACAAAGGGTGTCAAAATCACTCTGAAACAGTAAGATGCTTTTGTGAGAATAATGTGCCAGTATAGGTAGTTTGGGAAACAACCTTTTAGGTCACAAAAGTCCACCCCATAAATGACATGATAAAATCCAAAATCCAAAATCCATGGTTATAGGCATTCCATAGAATAACCATGGCATCTAAAGGCACTCAAACATTTACATAAATGAAGCTTGTTTATTGAACATTCTGACATTTGTATTATACTGATAAGTTAGCCTATAGATGGAAAATATATCATAACCCTGCTTTCCTTCAACGGAAAATAGGAAATTGGCATTCTCATTTGCGTTCAAATGTAATAACTTTTTTTCTGTCCATCTTGCTCTAGGTCTCTCGTTCTCCCACACTCTCTGTCTGTCACTTTCTCTTTCTCTCAAGGCAGCAAGGCACATTTAGGAGCCGAAGGCAATTAGCGCCCTGCAATAATAATTAGGCAAAATACTGCAAAGGAGGAAGAGCGAAGTGGAGGCCTTTATGCAGACAGCTGATAAGCACTAAATAGAAGAAGATTTCCGTGGCTTCGCATCATGCATCCACTACATAGGTTGCGTCCCAAATGTAGAGTGTACCTGAATTACAACCCAACAGCCCCCAGTCAACTCCCAGAAGGGGACAGTCCCACATGGCAGACAGGAAATAACCATCCTCTCTTTTTCCTCACAGAACATATGTAAGAACATACACAAGCATGACCTGAGGGAATCAGCTGATGGCCACCTTGCCATTGGTGACTGGTGCACTCATCTTTAGACATTAGAATCAAAGTCTTTAAGTAATTAACACATTTCCTATGACTGTGGAATTGTGAGTATCCCAGTGTTTGTTTGCTTGTTTGTTATGGACAGCTGTCTAATCTTGTTTTTTCCCTCGTGTCAGTTGTGTATGATGCATCTTCTCTCATGTCAGCTTGTAGTGTCAAACAGTATGTTCAACAGTATGTTCAGGTTAGAAAAAATATAGTCATTATCGTTTCCATTGCTATTTATACACTGTTGTCCATCAATGACAGCCCCGGAATTTCAAATGTTGTTTTGATTCCATTGAATGCAATGTACTTTCACCCTTCTTCAAAATCAGTCATTTCACATCTTCCCCTCTCACAGGTTTGTATCACCATGGCATCAGCCTGGATTACAATGTTTGCCACACTGCTGCTGGCATTTGTGAATGGAGCAAAAGATGTGTGTGCCGTCTTTGTAATAAATAACCTTCTCTAAATGGCAACACCTTGCCAGCAGTAGAAAAGACAATAGAATAGACACTTCACATCCCAATGTATTAAAAATGTTGTTTTGAAATGTAAAAAATGTAAAATATCAATGTAATTTGAGTTTCACTGAGACATGGGCATATAGGCAAGAAATATGGAGCTGTATTTCACAATAAGTCATTTATTTGGTGGCTTAAAGAGCTATTTTTCCACCTCCCTCAATTCTGCTGATGAATTAATCTGCTCTTGGCTCTCTTTCCTTTCCTGACAGAGGTTCACACATCTCCATCTGTGCGGGTACACACTTCCACCCCTGTGGTGGCCTTTGGGTCACCGGTGACTGCCTCTTGCATCATCAGAGATGACTGGCCCCTCATAAAGGGAGAAGCCATTCACATTGTCTGGCACCTCAACCAACTCTTTATTCCCAGCAGTTCTGCAGCAGCCAATGAGAGTGGTAGAAACACTGCAGCGGCCAATGAAAGTGGTCGGATCTCCACAGTTTTATATTCTGTGGCCAATCAGTGGCTGGAACTCAAGTGTTTATACCTAGCTTCACGGACACCAGTGGATATCTCACGTGCTGTGTCCACCACACCTTCCCATGCCAGATCGTAGGAGCAGTGGAGATAAACGCTGGATGTGAGAGAGATTTTTTTCTTTCTTTGTTTCTTTGTTTGTTTATCCCTGTTCAGTGGTGTGCTGTATGTATAGTCTACCATAACTCCATTATCATTCAGAGTAAGGGATATCCCTTACCCCACATAAAAAGATTACAAATGGAGACCATGGTAAAGAATGACATTTCTTTATTTTATTTTAAAAAATGTAAATGTTGGAATGAAAAAATGCAGGTCTGTCTTGCAGTGCCACACCTCCCTGAGAAATCCACTCCTCCCTGAGAAATCTAAGTATACTGAACATAAAATAAGAATAAATTCAAATGTTTTTACACGGTCAGACACAGTATCTGCGCATGTGCACGGGTTCGCCTCACGCTGCTACAGCGTGGTAGCCACAGGACCAAAACAGCTGTGAAGTTGAGCCTCTTAGTGATTGCAGAAATTGACCCACAATGCTGTTTACTTTCTGCATCTACTTCATGTCGCTGAGTCTACCTTTACATGTTTTAAACATACGCTTCACCTCAGATAAAGAATAAAAACCTGAACTGATAAAAACAGTCTGTAATATAGTTCTGAAGATTTTATCATTTGCTGTTCCAAAATCAAATGAAATGTCATTTTAAAGCTCTATTTACATCAGCAGATGTCACAAAGTGCTTATACAGAAACCCCATTCTAAAACCCCAAAACAGCATGCAATAAGTTGCAGATGCACAGTGGCTAAGAGAAACTCCCTAGAAAGGCAGGAACCCCCCAGGGGTGAGCGCTAACTAACTTTAACATTGTTGTGCTCACCCCAATAATTGTTACTTCTTTAGTTCCAGCACCTTAGCTGCCTGACTAACCTTACCAAACTGGAAACCCTCTCGTGCCAATGGGACCTACGACAGGACACCCACCTGTCCACACAGTACACTCTTTACACTGAGATCAGGTAACAAATTGGTAGAGAAGAAGTGAATATGTTGTATTTTTTAAATATACATTTACATGTCAAATGTATATTGTAATTACGATGCTATTTATTGAATGCTTTCTTGGACAATCTACCTACTTTGCCACTTAGGGCCACTGTACTATAAATGCCTGCAGATGTGTGGAGGTTATCCAAAGAGAACCTGTTTAGATGTTACTTCAAAGATACTTTCTGTGACAACCTACTAATATCACTATGCATAGGTGTGGAGGTTATCCAAAGAACTTAAAGTGGAAGATGCATAACTGTTATTTGCTGTTATTTGCTCAAGATTTACCAGAGAGCAACACGTACATGCTGCCGCCAGGGGTACATCACTAAAGTATACCACGTACTGGTTTTGTTCTCTTCTCAGAGATAGAAATATATGTCAAGGTGGTGAATGCCTTGGGTCAAGCCACCTCAACACCTTTGCTTCTGGAGCCAATGGAGTCAGGTAAGGAAGTAGTGATTTGGGCTGTGATTTACAGGATATGGTGTCCATATTAGGACAGCCTCAGTCACGCTGACTTGGTGTCACTTGTGACTCTGAAGCTGTCTTAATACAGACACTGTAAAGATATATATATTCTGAAGCTCACTGTATTCTTTAAACCTAAAAGACAGAACCTTATGTACAAGTACTTTGTGGCATTGTATTGAGATGAAGCTATTCACATCATAGGAGTTTTAATATAACTCTCATATTGTAGCCAAGGTTGACCCTCCAAAAGTTCCGAAGGTCCAAGCAGAGCCAAGAAGATATGGCTGCCTAAGGCTCAGCTGGGGTCTCTCTGAACAGCAAGCGTGGGTGACCATTGTGACCTTGGAGGTGCGACTGAAAACCGCAAACAGCAAGCAGTGGAGTGAAGAACCAGTAAGAGAATGTCCATTTCCTAAGTGTCCACATACTGCAACCGTTTGAGCAAAAATGATTTGGATTAAACAACATTAACAATAAATGATCATACCAACTGTACTAGGTAACCATAAAAATGATTACATTATTGTGTGTGTGTGTGTGTGTGTGCATGTGTGTTAGGTCCCAATGCCCCGCTTAATGCGCCAGAGAACCATGGAGGTGTGTCGTCTGCTCCACGGGACAGAGTACCACATCCAGCTACGGGTCGGGTATCACCAGAGTCCATGGAGCGAATGGAGTAACAGCAATACTGCAGTTACGCTTAAGAGGGGTATGTCCTGCATCAGTTCTGTTTAATGTAACGTCATTTATCACTCCCATGGGACAAATCTTTTCATCTATTTCTTATTCTTCCATTCATTGGGCTTGCTTTTCACTCTATGCTAATGAAATGTCCCACTTTTTTTACAGCTCTGGTAGAGCTGTATGTATTGACTATGTATTTTACTAGCTCTTTGGTAGTGAATTTCTAGCCTACACCTGTCGAGTCTGGAAGAATTCTCCTCTTCTCCTCACACAACTGAGAGGCACAGACATTTGATGAGTTTCAAAATGGCCACTTCTGCTTCTTTTCGGCTCCCACCGGACCACGCGACTCTTGGATGAAGGTATCTAGGGAGCAGAGGCAAAAGCATCTCGGTGTATACTTGTTTTGGAAGGTAAGAACAACACACAGAACACACTCAAACCTGACACGTCACAAACTTGAATATTTCCTGTGACAGTGGTACACAATTTGCCTTTCCTCCTTCATCTCCTTTCTTCCTTTTGTAGCCATCGAAGCAGTTCCATGCCAATGGCAAGATCCTGTCCTGTGTTGTCTCGCGCCAGAGACAACTCATGACAAAGGGACAGTTGTGCGTCACATTGGATAGCCACTGTTTTCTGGCTTGCCAGGGGGGCAAGGGAAGTGTTCCTCGGTGCTGGGAACGCTGCAGGGACATCCAGCCCCTACTGAGGTGGAGGGGTTTCAACACAGAGGTAAAGCTTTATTATTAGATAGATTGTGTATAAAAATATATTTGACTCAATCTTTTATCATTTGGTTCATTAGTCCACTGTAAAATCCCAATAGTATGTCAGTAGTACATTTTTCAAGATAGAGCACTTTCAGTACAGGTTGAAAAGTAAATATCCCTGTTGCTGAATTCCAAATCAACCCTTACCACTCCTGTAGATCTGAGAGGATTGCATATACTGCACCTGTATATTAGCATTATGGTAATAGCTTCATCTGATTGGTTGGGTGGAAATGTCAACATATTTCTTCCACCTATGCATTTCTCTGATCTAGGCTAGGGGTCAATTCAGAAATCAGAATTTATGTATAAACAGAAGGTGTTCTGTGTGTTATGTCAGCATCCCAAACACCCTATTCCCTATATAGTGCACTACCTTTGAGTCCTATGTGCACTTTACAGGGAATATGATGTCATTTGGGACTCAATCTGTGTCTTTAAGCTTACCTGTGACATATTGTGTGGTAAATATCTGCATCTGTCCCCAGTTCTGGCAGCAGTCTCTGACGTCAATGTCCTTCCTCATGATGAGAGATCACTACTGGTCCAGTCGACAAGCATACATTCATCCAGTGTCACAGGCTATGTGGTGGAGTGGAGGCCATTGTGGAAAATGGACCCTTCCCTCATCTTGTTTGACCACATTGACAGGAATCAATCCAGCACTCTAATATCAGGTAGGGTTTATGTCAGTTATAAGGTATTCATACATACTGTGGTTTCTTTCATTCACCTGTCATGTCTCCAGTTCTGTGTTAGAAGTTTGTTGGAGGACTATGTACTTATTTTATATGCAATTCTCCTGGCTGCACAATTAATTTATCTGCAGGGACAATGACGTTTTAATTTAATTGCATCTACGGTATCAGCATGTGAGTGTGTTCTCTAGTTTGTTGTTTGGGTTGATTTGTGCAGACTTTTTCTTTGCAGGATTTGTCCACATGCTATGAGCTTAAGGACTTGAATCCACTCTTATCTCTTTCTTCTTGTCTACAGAGAGCATCGAGCCATACAATCCCTATGGGATCTCTGTATATCCTAGGTATAAGGACGGACTTGGCCTTCCTCAAACCGTCGAGGCGTACTCTAGACAAAAGGGTGAGTCGGTAAACACTAACCCTTACACCTTGGACTTTGTACGATCTTTACAATATCAAAGGAGGTGTTGCAGGCTTCCTTTGAGTCAATGAGGTGCGAATCAGCTGCAAAACATACTGATGAAAGGTGGTACAATGCTTCCCTCTATTGGAGACATAGAGCAAATTACACCTCCGCATACTGCTTCCACCATTTGCAATAAGCTTAATCTATTCTATTTATATTATAGCTCTTTGTCAGCATGACGATACCAAAAAATCAGAACACTATTAGGTTTATGACATTATGTAATTGATATGGTAATCGACACTTTTTTTATTGCCATTTAATCCATATAAGTCCTCAATGTTCTCTGTTGTTTCTGGCAGCCCCATCTGCCTCCCCAAATCTGAGGTTGCGGGAGACGTTGCATTCTCGTATTGAGCTTACCTGGGAGGAATCTCCGCTATGCCAGAGGAATGGGATCGTGCGGAGCTACCAGGTCTTCTACTGGGATGAGCAGGGAAACACCAAATGTGGAAAGATGCTTATTGCGATGCTGTTGATGATACAGCTATAGATGACTGACAGTTCATGCAAAAGCCTTATTTTGCCAGGCTGTCATTGTAAATAAGTATTTAGGTCACACTGTATATGGATAGTCTAGACTCTCTACAGATGCTCATACGATCAACAAACTTGCTGTTGATAACCAACTGCTTTCTAAGGTTGTGGTTAGGTTTAGAATAAGGGTTAGGATAATGGTTAAAGTTAGTGTTAGAGCTAGGGTTGAGGTTAGATAGTTAGTGGAGCATCTTCAGATGGACTATCCAATTAAAGTGTTTCCAGTGTTTATTCCCAACTGACTCGCCTGGTTAAATAAATAAACATGTAACCTCAAACTGCAGTTGCTGTGTCCCAATTTTACAGTTGTGACTGCTGAGCTGGGAAAGAGGAGGGTGGTTCTAAGAGAGCTCAACCCTTCCTCCTCATACAAAGCCTTTATTATGGTTAGCACAGGTGGTGGGAGTCTGAATGGATCAGAGGTTACCCTCAAAGCTGAACCAATGGGTTGGAATTAGAATTTTGTCAATAAGACTAAAGTGCTTTTAAATACAAGTCATATGCAGTGTTATTTGAGGACTAGTCTCGCTTGCCAAACTCATGGCGCTCCACCCTATGTGAGGTCAGATACCGTATCAGGAAATTGTCTGAAACATATGTCCTAAATCTAAATGCATATATTTTCAGATGCCTTTGCTATCATCTTGATAGTTATTTCCTCTGGTGGTGAGCTGTCATTGCTCATCATTATCTCAGTTCTGGTCTGCTTCTCAACACATGAACGGTGAGAACTCAACATTGACTTCATGTCAGTAAATACTTGTGTGTTTGTGCTATTTAAAAACAATACAAGTTTCTGTTCCCAGCTGAAGGTTGAAAATGTGCTTTTGGCCCAAGATCCACATGGAGCTGATGTTCTGGTGTTTTTACAATCTTATGTCCAACAATGAAAATGCAAAAAAATATATATATTATTATATTATGTCTAAGCTTCTAAGGCAGGGATCTCCCAACTGGCGGCCCGGCCCGTGTGCCAAGTTTGAGCAAAAAAAAAGAACATTTTTTTTATTTTTTTGCATTTTCATTGTTGGACATAAGACTGTAAAAACACCAGAACATTAGCTCCATGTGATTTTAATTTGTAAATCTTTTCCCAAGTATTCCCATGCACAGGGGTGCAACTTTCACTGGGGACAGGAGGGTCATGTCCCCCCCACATTCAGAAATATCATTTTTGTCCCCCCCAATTCTATCATTGCAATATGATACAAAAAAAGTGGCCGCGGTGGACTTTAGGACCATGCGGATTCCTCTGAGCAGTTGGGAAGACAAGTTTTTTTCAGTGCAATGTGAGGTTTTTTTTGTTTGGCAATGAAACGTCACTTCCGGCGCCGACTGAGATGGCCGCCTCGCTTCGCGTTCCTAGGAAACTATGCAGTTTTTTTTTTTTTTTTACGTGTTATTTCTTACATTAGTACCCCAGGTCATCTTAGGTTTCATTACATACAGTCGAGAAGAACTACTGAATATAAGATCAGCGTCAACTCACCATCAGTACGACCAAGAATATGTTTTCCGCGACGCGGATCCTGTGTTCTGCCTTACAAACAGGACAACGGAATGGATCGCATGCAGCGACCCAAGGAAACGACTCCGAAAAAGAGGGAAACGCGGCGGTGTTCTGGTCAGACTCCGAAAAAGGGCACATTGCGCACCACTTCCCAGCATTCTTCTTGCCAATGTCCAGTCTCTCGACAACAAGGTTGACGAAATCCGAGCAAGGGTGGCATTCCAGAGGGACATCAGAGACTGCAACGTTCTCTGCTTCACGGAAACATGGCTTACTGGGAAGACGCTATCCAGGGCGGTGCAGCCAACGGGTTTCTCCACGCATCGCGCCGACAGAAACATACATCTCTCTGGTAAGAAGAGTGGCGGGGGTGTATGCCTCATGACTAACGGGACATGGTGTGATGAAGGAAACATACAGGAACTCAAATCCTTCTGTTCACCTGATTTAGAATTCCTCACAATCAAATGTAGACCGCATTATCTTCCAAGAGAATTCTCTTCGATTATAATCACAGCCCCAAGCAGACACATCGATGGCTCTGAACGAACTTTATTTAACTCTTTGCAAACTGGAAACCATTTATCCGGAGGCTGCATTCATTGTAGCTGGGGATTTTAACAAAGCTAATCTGAAAACAAGACTCCCTAAATTTTATCAGCATATCGATTGCGCAACCAGGGGTGGTAAAACCTTGGATCATTGTTACTCTAACTTCCGCAATGCATATAAGGCCCTGCCCCGCCCCCCTTTCGGGAAAGCTGACCACGACTCCATTTTGCTGATCCCTGCCTACAGGTAGAAACTAAAACAAGAGGCTCCCACGCTGAGGTCTGTCCAACGCTGGTCAGACCAAGCTGACTCTAGACTCCAAGACTGCTTCCATCACGTGGACTGGGACATGTTTCGTATTGCGTCAGATGGAAATATTGACGAATACGCTGATTCTGTGTGCGAGTTCATTAGAACGTGCGTCGAAGATGTCGTTCCCATAGCAACGATAAAAACATTCCCAAACCAGAAACTGTGGATTGATGGCAGCATTCGCGTGAAACTGAAAGCGCGAACCACTGCTTTTAATCAGGGCAAGGTGTCTGGTAACATGTCCGAATATAAACAATGCAGCTATTCCCTCCGCAAGGCTATTAAACAAGCTAAGCGTCAGTACAGAGACAAAGTGGAATCTCAATTCAATGGCTCAGACACAAGAGGCATGTGGCAGGGTCTACAGTCAATCACGGACTACAAGAAGAAACCCAGCCCAGTCACGGACCAGGATGTCTTGCTCCCAGGCAGACTAAATCACTTTTTTGCCCGCTTTGAGGACAATACAGTGCCACTGACACAGCCTGCAACGAAAACATGCGGTCTATCCTTCACTGCAGCCGAGGTGAGTAAGACATTTAAACGTGTTAACCCTCGCAAGGCTGCAGGCCCAGACGGCATCCCCAGCCGCGCCCTCAGAGCATGCGCAGACCAGCTGGCCGGTGTGTTTACGGACATATTCAATCAATCCCTATACCAGTCTGCTGTTCCCACATGCTTCAAGAGGGCCACCATTGTTCCTGTTCCCAAGAAAGCTAAGGTAACTGAGCTAAACGACTACCGCCCCATAGCACTCACTTCCGTCATCATGAAGTGCTTTGAGAGACTAGTCAAGGACCATATCACCTCCACCCTACCTGACACCCTAGACCCACTCCAATTTGCTTACCACCCAAATAGGTCCACAGACGATGCAATCTCAACCACACTGCACACTGCCCTAACCCACCTGGACAAGAGGAATACCTATGTGAGAATGCTGTTCATCGACTACAGCTCGGCATTCAACACCATAGTACCCTCCAAGCTCGTCATCAAGCTCGAGACCCTGGGTCTCGACACCGCCCTGTGCAACTGGGTACTGGATTTCCTGACGGGCCGCCCCCAGGTGGTGAGGGTAGGCAACAACATCTCCTCCCCACTGATCCTCAACACGGGGGCCCCACAAGGGTGCGTTCTGAGCCCTCTCCTGTACTCCCTGTTCACCCATGACTGCGTGGCCACGCACGCCTCCAACTCAATCATCAAGTTTGCGGACGACACAACAGTGGTAGGCTTGATTACCAACAACGATGAGACGGCCTACAGGGAGGAAGTGAGGGCCCTCGGAGTGTGGTGTCAGGAAAATAACCTCACACTCAACGTCAACAAAACTCAGGAGATGATTGTGGACTTCAGGAAACAGCAGAGGGAACACCCCCCCTATCCACATCGATGGAACAGTAGTGGAGAGGGTAGCTAGTTTTAAGTTCCTCGGCATACACATCACAGACAAACTGAATTGGTCCACTCACACTGACAGCGTCGTGAAGAAGGCGCAGCAGTGCCTCTTCAACCTCAGGAGGCTGAAGAAATTCGGCTTGTCACCAAAAGCACTCACAAACTTCTACAGATGCACAATCGAGAGCATCCTGGCGGGCTGTATCACCGCCTGGTACGGCAACTGCTCCGCCCTCAACCGTAAGGCTCTCCAGAGGGTAGTGAGGACTGCACAACGCATCACCGGGGGCAAACTACCTGCCCTCCAGGACACCTACACCACCCGATGTTACAGGAAGGCCATAAAGATCATCAAGGACATCAACCACCCGAACCACTGCCTGTTCACCCCGCTATCATCCAGAAGGCGAGGTCAGTACAGGTGCATCAAAGCTGGGACCGAGAGACTGAAAAACAGCTTCTATCTCAAGGCCATCAGACTGTTAAACAGCCACCACTAACATTGAGTGGCTGCTGCCAACACACTGTCATTGACACTGACCCAACTCCAGCCATTTTAATAATGGGAATTGATGGGAAATGATGTAAATATATCACTAGCCACTTTAAACAATGCTACCTTATATAATGTTACTTACCCTACATTATTAATCTCATATGCATATGTATATACTGTACTCTACATCATCGACTGCATCCTTATGTAATACATGTATCACTAGCCACTTTAACTATGCCACTTTGTTTACTTTGTCTACACACTCATCTCATATGTATATACTGTACTCGATACCATCTACTGTATGCTGCTCTGTAACATCACTCATTCATATATCCTTATGTACATATTCCTTATCCCCTTACACTGTGTATAAGACAGTAGTTTTGGAATTGTTAGTTAGATTACTTGTTGGTTATCACTGCATTGTCGGAACTAGAAGCACAAGCATTTCGCTACACTCGCATTAACATCTGCTAACCATGTATGTGACAAATAAAATTGGATTTGATTTGATCGGTCACTTTCCCTAGCTAATTATCTACTTTTCACACTGACACAGTAACAAACAGCTTATGCTTTAAATGCTTCACTGCCATGGTGCACAGTAGAGGTCTGTGGGAACGATCTCGTCATCCCACTCCCACCTGTACCTGCTGGCTTTCTGTCCAACTCCCACCCCCTACCAGAAGAACTGGTCCCAAACCCAGCCATGGTCTCAGCAATTTTGCGACCTATAGGCAATATCAAATGAGCAAAAATAACTTAAGTTAAAGGTTAAATTAACAGAAGTTCTCACATGGCCCTTATATTGTATTACAGGGCTATATCAGCCAATATGCTAGATGAGGTTTGAAGAGAGCAGAGTTGGTGAGACTTTCTCTTGAGCTATTTATAAAGCCTACCTTTTAGGAGTGGGAAGATTTTCAGACAAAGAAATATGGAAAATAAATATTTAGGCCTATTTCTAGGAAATGTAGTAAACTATAGCCTATTAATAGGCCTATTTAGGAGGTACATTTCCTTGGAAAGATAACTGCTCTGTGCTTATCCCCTCATGCATAGGCTATAGCCTACTCTATTTGAGACCAAACGCACACCTGATCTCGCGGGTATGGCTACTGAACTGAAAGCAGCAAGAATGACTGACCGCAACACTTGCTACGTTTTGCATAGGTCCTTTGGAAATTGCCTATCTTTTAGGAGGCCGATTTGCAGGCAAAGACAAATAAATGGGTAATGAATATTTATTGAAAATGAAAAGGCACAAAGCTCGCTCCCCATACTAGCCTAACCTATATGCACCTTGTGCTCTTTCCTTTTCAATTATGATTACTTTGTTGTTATTGTACTTGGACTCACATTGGTTGAGCGCCCTCCACACCGTTCCATTAGCAATATTTATTTACAGACACTGTGGTAGACTACAGTCTAATTGGATTTAAGTAAATTTCATATTCAAGTTAACTGCCACATGATTCTCCGGCCATGTAGGCAGCATATTCTATTTCAGTTAGACCACACATACAAGGCACACTTGAACTCTCATGCCCAACTAGAAGAGGCAGGCTACTGAAGTTGAAGCAGCGAATTCTGAGTGTGTGAGTAATGCAAAAAATATGTCCTTTTCATACAGTAGGTAGACTAATGTTTCCAAATAAGCTTTGGGTGAACAACAATATTTTCATCCCAAAGTCATCTGTCTGACCGCCTGCTCCTGTCCGCAGCATGAAAAATGCTGACCGCACCGCAGTTCCCTGTGGGATGTAGCCCTCTAGTGCAGTCAGTACACAACACTAACCTCATCATATCTAAGCAGGATCAGACAGCCAGGGAAGACCCGTCTACGGAGCTCAGGAGAATTTTGCAGCATATTAGCAATATCAGTGAATGATACAAAACATGTAAAACAAAGATGTGAGGAAGACCTGTTAGAAGTTATTGATGATGATGAATGGATACAGATATGTTTGAATGCCCAGTCATGTCCGTATCATCTCAGACATAAATTGCTGCAGGTAACGAATGTACTGTACGTCGGTGAAACTGAATTACATGCACTAAGAAATGTCATTCCTCTGCTGGAGGTGTAAAACACAAAAGGGGACATATTCAACCAGCCTTCTATATAGGTATGTGTCTGTATATTTGTGTATATGTATGCATATGTGTATGTATATGGATATCTATATACCAAAAACATATATGGGGGATTGGAAATGATGCAGACAATTACATTGATGGAAGTAACAAGGCTGGCTGCATTCTGGCAAAGAGTATGTTATTTTATCTCAGCATGTCTACAGGTTGTCCCTTTTTGTTTTAGTTTGCTTAGAAATGTTGATTCTGATGCAAACGTCTTGTGAAGGCTGGCTGAATTCTGGCAAAGAGTATGTTATTTTATCTCAGCATGTCTACAGATTGTCGTTTCTCCTTGTTTTTATTTGCTTGGAAATGTTGATTCTGCAAACTGTTATCTGAAGGAACTGTGCAACCAAGCATTTATTGCGGCGAAGAAACGAATGAATGAATGTTTCACTAAGATCATAAAGCTGAGTGGGGTGTGTTGGGTTGTGGCGCTGCAGGGCAGTGGACCCTTAGGGACAGGATGGGGCGACCCAGCTATATTGTGTGCAAGTAAAAATAGTTATTCAGTACTATTAGTCCTATGAGATGAGTTATATGGAGGATTTGCTGATTATGTGTTTGAATGTATAGTTGAGGTATGTGTTTTTTTTGTTCTTGTTTCCAAACCTTTCCCTTGGGAATGAAAAAAAATGTAAGGAGTGAACTGTGAAGGAAATTGTGTTGGGAGAGAGTGACTAGACAGGCTGCTCGGGCTTGACTGGTTGAAATTTGAAATAGAGGATAACAAAGACATTTATTGTATCTTTTCAAGAGTTGTTCATTTGTTAGGCTATTGGTTAAAGGTGCAGCACAATATTTATTATTGAATGACCTTTAATCTCGTTCAGTCTTATTCATCACGTAACCTTTCCATGTGTGAGTTCCAAATATCTCTAACGGTCGCCCCAGCTTGAGTTGTTTTGTTACACTTGGTGTCAGAATGCAGTCACTGTTACAAAATGTGATGGTTACGCACAGGACAATTATCCCATGCTGCCTGCTAATTATTTATAGGCTGTTTCAACTTGTGAATTTCAAATTATTTTCTAACAAGTTGTATTTTCTGAACAACAGTATGAATTGAGGTGTGTTCCACCTCCTTATTACTTCACATAGAAGTAGCCCATTTCACTGTTGCACGTAGTTTATGTTTGCGGCTTTACTGAGCCGGACAAACTTCTGTCTTCAGGAGAGCCCAAGGCCAAGCACTTTCCCAGTGTTTCTGCAGATCAAGCATGCAGACATTTGTGCAGTCTTGCACTAACATTTTCCCTGTGGCATATCCTCTGGCTGGCGTTCGCGTTGTTTGATGTTTTCCTTACAAATAATAACTTTGGATATGTGTGCATTCCTATCAAAGTAAGTACCTTATTTTCTGTATATCGTGTTGTTTCTACTCTAGCATACTGTATATATGTATGGAGCATAATGTATTTAGAGGTTTTTTCATTTTTTTCAAGTACTGGTGACATAATGCATTCTGATTATTGCATAGATTGTAATGGACACCTATGATGTGTGTATAATACTTTTTTGAAGGTTGCACTGATTATGATGAGCTAATGCTAAGCTATTTGCCAGTGGCGCCATGTTTGTTGACATTATACAATGCATTCTGGGTGTCATGTAAATGTAACATATACGCTGGGAGTCAGGAACCAGGTGCAGAAGGTGAGTGTAATAAAGAAATGATACCGATGACCCAACATAATAAGCGTACAGAACGTGAGAGAACAATACTACTTAATGACTGATGTCAACTGAGGGCTATATAAAAGGGAAGTAATCTCGGACAAAATTACCAGGTGTGCATAATGATGGGGAACAGGTGTGCGTATATAACAGTTGCCAGGACAGGTGGTTAGTAGGCCGACGATGTTGAGTGCAGGAGGGAGGGAGGAAGCAGGAGAGGGAGTGACAGTAAACATCATATTTATTTATTTTGCTCCTTTGCACCCCATTATTTTTTATTTCTACTTTGCACATTCTTCCACTGCAAATCTACCATTCCAGAACTTGTTCTCAACTTGCCTACCTGGTTAAATAAAGGTGAGAAGAAAAACAATCTGTCAGACCAAAAATGATATAATGAAGTGAAGGAATGGTTCAATCATCTTTCAAGTAAACTTCCCGGAAGTGAATGAAGGGAAGTGAATGATCATAGACGACACACCCCCCTTCAACATGCATATGGAAAACAGACCAAAGTCATCTTGTCTCCTCTTATTATCTTTGGTTGACTCTAAGAAAAACATAGTGGCTCACACCAACTACACATTTGCGGATTACTACAATTTTTAGAATGTGATTTATTCAATTATTTTGATAAATGGTGAGCTCACCCGTGATGTGATGAATTGTAAATAGTAATTGCTATTAGATCATTCATATTGTTGTTTCTGTCAGCTGAGAGTTAGCTAAATATGACCGCTTGTCAATCTTTGCTCAGTTATCTCTAGGACTAATGTAGCCTACATTTTCCGGTTTGGATGATTGTGTTATACTACTGCTACTTCAGTGAAAGTCTGAATGTTGCACCCAGAAATTAACTGGTTACTTTCACTCCTCCGCTAATTAGTGAACCTCCACCCATAAAAGGATTGATCTCTGACCTCAGCAGCGATACCAACCCTAATTATGCCATAAGCGAAAAAAACAGCCGAAATTGCGAACGCTCTCCAAAACCAACCATCAAACACAGGCTTTGTGACGGTTCTCCCCAATTTTGCACTGATGTATCTCCATTAAAAATGTGGCATCAGTCCAATACCACAGTGCACAGCTGAAGCATGTGCCAAGACATGGCTAACATGAGGGGACAGGTGGAGAGAACTGAGCAACTTCTGACAAAAGCAGGAAATGAAAACATTCTGCTAGTCGAGGAACTGTGTTTGAAATCTGAACAATTGAAAGTAATTGCAAATACTTATGACAATGAACGAGCACAAACTCTTCAACAAAATAGTTGTCTCCAGGAACAACTCGATTTAGCCAAAACTAAATACGAGGTAGTCCACTCCAAACTAGATAAATCTGTTGAGTTATCTAAAAATAGGAGTGTGCAATTTGATAACATGCAGGCAGTTTTGTTGAACGTTACTCAGAGTAACACGGTTCTATTCAAAATTCTGCAGACTGAAGACAATCAATTAGTGAACACAATGACTAAGTTGTATGACAAATCAGCAGTACTCATTGAAGTCACTGACCAAATGAATGATGCTAGAACTCGGGTGATGAAGATGGAAATCTTGATTTCTAAGCAAGAGGAAGAAATCTCATCACTGAATCTTTCGCTCCGTACTCAAGACCTCTATCTGCAAACCATGACAGATAAGTTTGAGACTGAATGGAACAAGTGTGACACTCACGTGTCCAAAATCAGTACTCTAAGCGCTCAAGTGGACTCTGCAATGCAGCAGAATACCACCCTTAGGTACAAACTGGAGGAAATCCAGAATGGTCACGCTCCACAGCGTGAATACCCATCCAAGCAACAGGAGCCCTGCACTCAAAGGAGTGAAGATGATAGGTTTCAGACATTGCCTCCATTAAGTGTCCCTCAGTCTTCTCCTCTTGGCCATTCGGCACTGAGTAATATGGCACCTCTTGGCCAACAAAGCCAAAGCTTGGCTTCTCCTCTTGGCCTTTCGTCCCCACTTTCCCCACAGGATGAAGCCCACCCTCTCCGCCCGCTTGACGCGGAATACCTTGACAAACTCGTCAAGAATTTCCCCACCTTTGACCCCGTTCCAGGTCAGCCAAACCATACTGAGACATTCCTAGCTGACATTACGAGTTGGATGGCTACCCGAATGCTACGGGTTCTGACAGGTTTTACCTGTTGAAGAGAATGTCGAATAGACACGTGACAAGGTTCATTCGCCTACAACAGCAACACGTGCTAAATGACTACGCTAAACTTGCCACAGCTTTGAAATGAGAATTCAGTGGTTCTGCGACTCGCAAACACGATAGCTCACTGGCTAACATGGTCAAACAAGCTCGGAACGAACACCCACAAGCTTACTATCATAGGCTTTGTTCAGCTTACTTTGGCCTACTCACTGAAACAGGCATGGAACACCTGTTACCATTTAAACAAATGTTCCTGTCAAACATGTATCCTACCTTCATTACCTACGTGGGCCCTGCAGCCCACATTGGCTTGCCTATCTTACAACTCAGAGAGCTTGCAAGCACATCTTTTGAGGCATCAAAAGCTCGCAACACTAAGAGCCCTGACCACTCGGTTTTGAAGTTTGACCAGGAGCACTCACTCCAGTTAGAGGGTGCATTATCAGGTATTGGAGCGTTAAGAGATGAGGCACAACAACAGTTTCTACCACGAAACTATGATTCCAATAACCTCCGCGGTCGAAATAACTGTAAAGTACATCGCCATCAAAACGACTACCGCTACAATCGACCTGTTCATTACGTTCCTGCACCCAACCCACACAGTGTCAGAGCACAAGGGTAACAAAGGGTTGAAGGATGATAAAAACGTAGACCAAAGATCCACTACATGAAGAACTAAAGCGAGAAACATTTGAAAAAAAGGGTAAAGATAAGTCACAAGGACTAGACAGGCAATTACCGGACACCAGGTCTGCAGGAAATAACACCCATAGCAAGGAAGTTAAAATTCAATTCTCACTCAAGACCCTATCCAGGGCCCGCTTGATCAAGAAACAAGCCCAGGGGCTTTGTCTATAGACTCTGATACAAAGGTTGCGAAGAAAAAGGTCAAACGCTTCATTAAAGCCAAGCCCTCTCATAATCGGAAAAGTTGATCTGCTTCCACCTTGAACAGAATTGACACATCACATCATTGCGAACGACCACTCCACTTTGTGGGGAATATGTCCACTAAACACGAATTGAAATGCCCATACCTGGAAACAGTCCTGGAGGACTGCTTAACTTGTCATGCGCTAATTGATTCGGGTGCGACAATATCACTCATCTCTCAAACATTGTTTGATGATCTAAAAGGGCTTTGAAGCCAACTAAACGTTGGTTAAAGGTGGAACGATGCAACACTATACTTCGAGGGGTCACTCAGACGAGTGATTGAGAGTCATGCTGAAACTACACTTCCAGGACGTATCGCTCGTCCACCCTGTGTATGTTACCAGCCTCGAAACTGTACCCCTGCTACTTGAAGCAAACTTGATGGATCGGTTACTCCCATTGATGGATTGGAAAACCAACCAGGTATGGTCACAGGCTACAGTGCCTTCTCCACCGACCACACTGTCCTCCCCTAACGCTAGCTGCAACGCAGTCATTCACGAGGGGTATCTGTCGAAAGCACCCCTTGGGAAAAAGACGTTCAGAAAACACTTGGTGCAGAATCCGATCCAAAGAGATATCACGATATCTCGACACATTCCATCAGCCAATCTGAAACGACAATTATTTTCATGATTTCGAGCCAGCTGTCTTTGTGAATGAGCAACTTCCCTCCTCCTTGCAGTCGTGCAATACGGTAGTTGAGATGAACTTCTCTTGCCCTTCGGACACTTCCGCAAACACTGCGGCCGTCTCAGCAAGAAAAACATCGATGCGCAGAGTATACTCTGCTTCCGATGACACACCTTCTGCTTTGTGGGGGACTATCAACCCTTACAATGACACTAATGGCGTCAGTCCAGCAACTGACCCGATGACTCCCATTGGTGAAACACTTTGCGATATCACAGACCGATACCCTCGTCTCAGTTTGCAGGTACTGAAGAGGTTGCCACACGCGGACGCGGTGGTGACTGGCAGACCTCGACAGCCACTGAGGGTGTTGAAGCACAAACACCAGGAGATTTGGTTGAAAGGTTACAGCCACTCTCATAATAACGCGGCCACTGACAACTCGTACATAGGATCCAAACTTTTAGTTTGCGCCTTGTATACCAATACCCCACGCTGGGGGGGGGGGGGGGGGTTCCGAGACACAAAGGGGGCCCAGACCCATGATGAGCCTTATCGAGGTCGGTGGGGGGGGTCGAGACTATGGACAACACCGTACGACGCCGCCAGAGCATAAATCAAATCTAGTTGTAAACTCCCATTTGAGAACAGTGAGGAGCAGACAGGCCCCTAGACGGGGATTATCTTAGAACACATCTAAGATAGTACTGAGGTGTACCACACTGGTCGTAAAGGAAGTCCCGTGGACGTGTCCACCTCCAAAACAAATGGCAACAATAATCATTCCTTGCCATGTGTAGTAGTCACTACACGACAACTAGTAAAATGCTCTAATCATGTATTCCTGTAGGATAACATTTCAGAATAAATCGGTAGGACAACTGGACCCCTTGAGTACCAATACCACAGTCAGTCCAGCAACACTCAGTAAGAGGATTAGTAACCTCACAAGTTAAATTGCTTTTGATAACAGTGACATAGGAGTTACTCAGAGTGTAACACGGGGAAGGGAATCTCCATTGCACTCTTCCAATGGTTACACATGCAACTAATAAATAGAACCCTCCATTCAGGAGAAAAGTTATTAGTGTCATGAACCACGATCACACCACGTACGACTGGTCTAATACTTAGAGTACTTCCGTCATAAGGTTAGCTCATCTGTGGATAACATAGCTATGAAGTAGACATATTCATACATACTGCCACTACAATAGTGGAAGACAGTGACTGGTAGTAAAACTATTACAGTCTCCCTCGACACTAATTCTGACTGACATCCAGGCATTGACCTGAAAATGACCTGACTACGTCAGACTCATTCTGAACATGTTGTAATCTGCCAGGATACTTGGTTTCCTTCCCTTGACATGTGTGCTTGCGTAAGCATAAACTCACATGCACAACGGAACATCCATTTAGGATTTATGCTAGGATCACTTAAAGGTCCGAGCAAAATACCAGCCTTAGTAAAGTTGAACATTTATTTTGAGGCCTTTAACTCTACAGTTACAGCACTCACCAGTTTTCTTCTCAGAAGTCCATAGGTCATCCCTGTAGACTGCCCAAAACTAGTGCCTTACAGCTGTAGACTTATCATATAGTTATCAACTTAGGATAGTACCCTAAACAACACCCGGCAAATTAGGAAAGCCCTAGATATGACATTAGACAATGCCATTATAGGGTCATTTTGCCAAGACCATGGACGTAGATAGAATACAGTCCAATTAGATGATTAAGGCAGTATAACTATATTTTGTTTATGCTATCATTCATTTAGTTTAATTTTCTTCAGTACGTAGAAAGTGATAAAGCCATAAACAACTTCCCCATACAACCATCAGTTAGTGCCACAATGCCGCTCATTTGGGAGGAAATGTGATGATATATTTCATGAGTGTGTGTGCGTTGTTAACATCTGCCTAAGTTACTGCCCAGATCTTCCAGTCTGGACGACCAGACGACGGGTGAGGAACGGCGATCCCAATCCGGACATCCACTGCCCGGCCATGGAGCGGACTTCTTCATTTGCAGACATCCTACCAGGGTCGACCACCAGAGGGGGGACTGCAACGGCATCCCAATCTGGACATTCGCTGCCGAGCCATGGAGCGGACTTCTTCATTTGCAGACACCCTACCCGGGTTGACCACACCAGAGGGGGGACTGCAACAGCGATCACTAACTGGACATCTGCTGTCCAGCCATGGAACGGACTTCATTCGCAGAAACCCTACCCGGGTCGACCACCAGATGGGGACCACAACGATGGTCCACAACCAGGACAACCCACGGTCATTTTTATGTTGGTTTGCAACATGCAGGTTAATCGCAAGATTGAACCCAACATGGGGGGACTGTCATGACGTTGGCCTGGGGGTAGGTTTATGACAGTCATAAATACCTCTTCCCCCCTTTTTCCTCTCTCTAACCTACTGATGTTACATTTGCAAACCCCTTGGTTAACATAGAGATTCTGGGAACATCAGAAGGTGGGGGGAAATGAAATATATGCTGGTAATCCGACCAATTGAACATATGCGGTGGTACTTAATGAATATGATGTCAGTTCGGTTGTCATCTGAGACATTCTCATCAATGATAAGATGACACAAACTCTACAGTGGAAAGTCTACACATCGGAGTTATCGGATTCACATGGAATTGTTGTTCAATTTAAATGTTTGAATATTAAATGATTTGATGGGATGAAATGTGAATTTAGCTTCTAAAATTTGAGATTTGGGTTTTTATAAGGTTAGGGCTCTGCTCAGTCAGTGGCCCGCCCCTGTGAAGGGACATGGGCTATAAAACGTTTAATACACGCCCTTCTCTCCCTTCCTATATAAAGCCTTGACAACAATATAACCTCCAGTTCCGAGGATGTGAGGACGATGGTCTGATGTCAGAATGGTTCAGATAATAACTACAGAACGAAGCCAACATCAGCGTGAGCTTTGGTTGCGAATGGTATGAACTTTGGACTCTTATTCACTACAGAAGTGATACCTCCTAGCCGTTGAGTTAGCAACAGCAGCTGAAAACGAGGGTTAGGAAGGAACAGACAGAGTATCCCGTCTATCACACAATGACGTTACTACAGCGTATCCACAAGAGACATTCTTGAAAGGACAAAGGACTCGGTTTGGCAACACGGCCTTCCATCTACCACCAACCTACTGAAGCGCAGTTCAGAATAAATATTTATTGCATTTTCCTTTTCCAAATGGGCGGTAATTTAGAATGCATAAGATACTGTATTTACGATAGCACAGCTTCTTCCTTTGTGACTCAGTCTTCCCGCTCTTTCACTCAAATCCAGCCCCTTTTCTTTTGTGTAACAAGCTGTCATATCTTAACCGCAAGCTAGGGACGTTTTCCTTTATGACGTAATTTGTAATTAAGTTATGATTAATTATGTGTATGTGTAATTCTGTGTGATTAGTTAGGTATTTAGTAAATAAATAATTAAACCCAATTTTGTATTGCTGATTCAACTTGTGAGCCAGGGTTCGTGAAGAATTTACAACTTTCAGATGTTACTGAATTAAGGTGAAGATTAATATTGACTGCTATTGCTGTAAAATATTACTAGGTCTTTAAGAGTTTATTCGGAAGTTAACAGCTCTATAAATATTATTTCGTAGTGCCCTGACTCTCTAGTTAATTACATTTACATGATTTGCTCAATCAGGTAATATTAATTACGGATCAATTATTTTATAGAATAGCATGTCATATCACTTAATCCGGCATAGCCAAAGACACAACACTGGTATGGCAACTGCTCAGCCTCCGACTGCAAGGCACTACAGAGGGTAGTGCGTACGGCCCAGTACATCACAGGGGCCAAGCTTCCTGCCATCCAGGACCTCTATACCAAGGTGTGTCAGAGGAAGGCCCTCAAAATTGTCAAAGACTCCAGCCACCCTGGTCATAGACTGTTCTCTCTGCTACTGCATGGCAAGCAGTACCAGAGCGCCAAGTCTAGGTCCAAGAGGCTCCTAAATAGCTTCTACCCTCAAGACATACATAAGTCTCCTGAACAGCTAATGAAATGTCTACTCAGACTATCTGCATCACCCCCCCCCCCCCCCCCCTATTTTACACTGCTGCTACTCTCTGTTATTATCTACTCCTCTCCTCTTTTGACCTCACCCTCTCACCTTCCCCCCCCTACTCACAAGGCAGGCAATACGCTCGACCTCATCTTTACTAGATGCTGTTCTTCCACTAACCTCATTGCAACTTCCCTCCAAGTCTCCGACCACTACCTTGTATCCTTTTCCCTCTCGCTCTCATCCAACACTTCCCACACTGCCCCTACTCGGATGGTATCGCGCCGTCCCAACCTTCGCTCTCTCTCCCCCGCTACTCTCTCCTCTTCCATCCTATCATCTCTTCCCTCTGCTCAAACCTTCTCCAACCTATCTCCTGATTCTGCCTCCTCAACCCTCCTCTCCTCCCTTTCTGCATCCTTTGACTCTCTATGTCCCCTATCTTCCAGGCCGGCTTGGTCCTCCCTCCCGCTCCGTGGCTTGATGACTCAATGCGAGCTCACAGAACAGGGCTCCGGAAGGCCGAGCGGAAATGGAGGAAAACTCGCCTCCCTGCGGACCTGGCATCCTTTCACTCCCTCCTCTCTACATTTTCCTCCTCTGTCTCTGCTGCTAAAGCCACTTTCTACCACTCTAAATTCCAAGCATCTGCCTCTAACCCTAGGAAGCTCTTTGCCACATTCTCCTCCCTCCTGAATCCTCCTCTCCCTCCCCCCCCCTCCTCCCTCTCTACAGATGACTTCGTCAACCATTTTGAAAAGAAGATCGACGACATCCGATCCTCGTTTGCTAAGTCAAACAACACCGCTGGTTCTGCTCACACTGCCCTACCCTGTGCTCTGACCTCTTTCTCCCCTCTCTCTCCAGATGAAATCTCGCGTCTTGTGACGGCCAGCCGCCCAACAACCTGCCCGCTCGACCCTATCCCCTCCTCTCTTCTCCAGACCATTTCCGGAGACCTTCTCCCTTACCTCACCTCGCTCATCAACTTATCCCTGACCGCTGGCTACGTCCCTTCCGTCTTCAAGAGAGCGAGAGTTGCACCCCTTCTGAAAAAACCTACACTCGATCCCTCCGATGTCAACAACTACAGACCAGTATCCCTTCTTTCTTTTCTCTCCAAAACTCTTGAACGTGCCGTCCTTGGTCAGCTCTCCCGCTATCTCTCTCAGAATGACCTTCTTGATCCAAATCAGTCAGGTTTCAAGACTAGTCATTCAACTGAGACTGCTCTTCTCTGTATCACGGAGGCGCTCCGCACCGCTAAAGCTAACTCTCTCTCCTCTGCTCTCATCCTTCTAGACCTATCGGCTGCCTTCGATACTGTGAACCATCAGATCCTCCTCTCCACCCTCTCCGAGTTGGGCATCTCCGGCGCGGCCCACGCTTGGATTGCGTCCTACCTGACAGGTCGCTCCTACCAGGTGGCGTGGCGAGAATCTGTCTCCTCACCACGCGCTCTCACCACTGGTGTCCCCAGGGCTCTGTTCTAGGCCCTCTCCTATTCTCGCTATACACCAAGTCACTTGGCTCTGTCATAACCTCACATGGTCTCTCCTATCATTGCTATGCAGACGACACACAATTAATCTTCTCCTTTCCCCCTTCTGATGACCAGGTGGCGAATCGCATCTCTGCATGTCTGGCAGACATATCAGTGTGGATGACGGATCACCACCTCAAGCTGAACTTCGGCAAGACGGAGCTGCTCTTCCTCCCGGGGAAGGACTGCCCGTTCCATGATCTCGCCATCACGGTTGACAACTCCATTGTGTCCTCCTCCCAGAGCGCTAAGAACCTTGGCGTGATCCTGGACAACAAACTGTCGTTCTCAACTAACATCAAGGCGGTGGCCCGTTCCTGTAGGTTCATGCTCTACAACATCCGCAGAGTACGACCCTGCCTCACACAGGAAGCGGCGCAGGTCCTAATCCAGGCACTTGTCATCTCCCGTCTGGATTACTGCAACTCGCTGTTGGCTGGGCTCCCTGCCTGTGCCATTAAACCCCTACAACTCATCCAGAACGCCGCAGCCCGTCTAGTGTTCAACCTTCCCAAGTTCTCTCACGTCACCCCGCTCCTCCGCTCTCTCCACTGGCTTCCAGTTGAAGCTCGCATCCGCTACAAGACCATGGTGCTTGCCTACGGAGCTGTGAGGGGAACGGCACCTCAGTACCTCCAGGCTCTGATCAGGCCCTACACCCAAATAAGGGCACTGCGTTCATCCACCTCTGGCCTGCTCGCCTCCCTACCACTGAGGAAGTACAGTTCCCGCTCAGCTCAGTCAAAACTGTTCGCTGCTCTGGCTCCCCAATGGTGGAACAAACTCCCTCACGACGCCAGGACAGCGGAGTCAATCACCACCTTCCGGAGACACCTGAAACCCCACCTCTTTAAGGAATACCTAGGATAGGATAAAGTAATCCTTCTCACCCCCTCCCCCTTAAAATATTTAGATGCACTATTGTAAAGTGGTTGTTCCACTGGATGTCATAAGGTGAATGCACCAATTTGTAAGTCGCTCTGGATAAGAGCGTCTGCTAAATGACTTAAATGTTAAATGTAAAATCTATGAATAGTCACTTTAATAACTGTACCTGCATGTACATACTACCTCAATTACCTCGACACCGGTGCCCCAGCGCATTGACTCTGTACCGGTACCCCCTGTAGTCCCGCTATTGTTATTTACTGCTGGTCTTTAATCATTTGTTGTTCTTATCTCTTACTTTTTGGGGTATTTTCTTAAAACTGCATTGTTGGTTAAGGGCTCGTAAGTAAGCGTTTCACTGTAATGCTTACTTACAAGTCCTTAACCAACAATGCAGCTGTTGTACACCTGTTGTATTCGACGCATGTGACAAATAAAATCTGATTTGATTTGATTATCTGTTCATAAATTCAGAGCATTTTGCTCTCGGAATGTACAGTCGTGGCCAAAAGTTTTGAGAATGACACAAATATACATTTTCACAAAGTCTGCTGCTAGGTCAACTGGGGTTGGAATGATGGCAATTTTCATATACTCCAGAAAGTTATAAAGAGTGATCAGTAGAATTGCAATTAATTGCAAAGTCCCTCTTTGCCAAGCAAATGAACTGAATCCCCAAAAAACATGTCCACTGCATTTCAGCCCTGCCACAAAAGGACAAGCTAACATCATGTCAGAGATTCCCTCGTTAACACAGGTGTGAGTGTTGACGAGGACAAGGCTGGAAATCACTCATTCATGCTGATTGAGTTCGAATAACAGACTGGAAGCTTCAAAAGGAGGGTGGTGCTTGGAATCATTGTTCTTCCTCTGTCAAACATGGTTACCTGCAAGGAAACACGTGCCATCATCATTGCTTTGCACAAAAATGGCTTCACAGGCAAGGATATTGCTGCCAGTAAGATTGCACCTAAATCAACCATTTATCGGATCATCAAGAACTTCAAGGAGAGCGGTTTAATTGTTGTGAAGAAGGCTTCAGGGTGCCCAAGAAAGTCCAGCATGTGCCAGGACCATCTCCTAAAGTTGATTCAGCTGCGGGATAGGGGCACTTCCAGTACAGCGCTTGCTCAGGAATGGCAGCAGGCAGGTATGAGTGCATCTGCACGCACAGTGAGGCGAAGACTTTTGGAGGATGGCCTGGTGTCAAGAAGGGCAGCAAAGAAGCCACTACTCTCCAGGAAAAACAACAGGGACAGACTGATATTCTGCAAAAGGTACAGGGATTGATCTGCTGAGGACTGGGGTAAAATAATTTTCTCTGATGAATCCCCTTTCCGATTGTTTGGGGCATCCGGGAAAAAGCTTGTCCAGAGAAGACTAGGTGAGCACTACCATCAGTCCTGTGTCATGCCAACAGTAAGGCATCCTGAGACCATTCATGTGTGGGGTTGCTTATCAGCCAAGGGAGCGGGCTCACTCACAATTTTGCCAGAGAATACAGCCATGAATAAAGAATGGTACCAACACATCCTCTGAGAGCAACTTCTCCCAACCATCCAGGAACAGTTTGGTGACGAACGATGCCTTTTCCAGCATGATGGAGCACCTTGCCATGAGGGAGTGGGCTCACTCACAATTTTGCTTAAGACCACAGCCATGAATAAAGAATGGTACCAACACATCCTCTGTGAGCAACTTCTCCCAACCATCCAGGAACAGTTTGGTGAGGAACAATGCCTTTTCCAGCATGATGGAGCACCTTGCCATAAGGCAAAAGTGATAATAAAGTGGCTCGGGGAACAAAACATCAATATTTTGGGTCCATGGTCAGGAAACTCCCCAGACCTTAATCCCATTGAGAACTTGTGGTCAATCTTCAAGAGGAGGGTGGACAAACAAAACCCCACAAATTCTGACAAACTCCAAGCATTGATTATGCAAGAATGGGCTGCCATCAGTCAGGATGTGTCCCAGAAGTCAACTGGCAGCATGCCAGGGTGGATTGCAGAGGTCTTGAAAAAGAAGGGTCAATTGACTCTTTGCATCAACTTCATGTAATTGTCAATAAAAGCCTTTGACACTTATGAAAGACTTGTAATATACTTCAGTATTCCATAGTAACATCTGACAGAAATATCTAAAGACATTGAAGCAGCAAACTTTGTGGAAATTAATATTTGTGTCATTCTCAAAACTTTTGGCCACGACTGTACACTGGAAGCTATGAGTACTATAGGGTTAATCCAAGTGTTCTGACCTCACATAGGTCGTCAAGCACCCAAGCTAACTGGCTAAAGTTTGCTACCTCGCTAGCTACTTCGATACACAAACGAGAGAACACCTCACTCTGACCATTTTACTCCCCCTCGCAGAGCTGGTTGGTCTATTTTCATGTTATGTAGAGTGTTGGTGACTAACTGTGCTGCTGGCAACAAATTAATTGTGTTTTTTTGACTACGTTTACTGATAACGGTCATATTCAATGGGTGTTTTGCGTTCGTAAATTCATCAGTTATTCTGCACTCTGTCAAACTCAGATGAGAGTGCTCTGAAATCGGAGTAGATAACCAGAGTGAATTTACAAACGCACCCTAAGAGTGTAAACTTTCAACACATTATTTCCTCTACCTGATACCCTAGACCCACTCCAATTTGCTTACCACCCCAATAGGTCCACAGACAACGCAATCGCAACCACACTGCACACAGGCCTAACCCATTTGGACAAGAGGAATACCTATGTGAGAATGCTGTTCATCGACTACAGCTCAGCATTTAACACCATAGTATCCTCCAAACTCGTCATCACAGGGCGGGGTCTCGACCCCGCCCTGTGCAACTGGGTACTGGACTTCCTGACGGGCCGCCCCCAGGTGGTGAGGGTAGGTAACAACATCTCACCCCGCTGATCCTCAACACTGGGGCCCCACAAGGGTGCATTCTGAGCCCTCTCCTGTACTCCCTGTTTACCCACGACTGCGTGGCCATGCACGCCTCCAACTCAATCATCAAGTTTGTGGACGACACTACAGTGGTAGGCTTGATTACCAACAACAACGAGACAGCATACAGGGAGGAGGTGAGGACCCTCGGAGTGTGGTGTCAGGAAAATAACCTTCACACTCAAAGTCAACAAAACAAAGGAGATGATTATGGACTTCAGGAAACAACAGAGGGAGCACCCCCCTATCCACATCGACGGGACAGTAGTGGAGAGGGTAATAAGTTTTAAGTTCCTCGGCGTACACATCACAGACAAACTGAATTGGTCCACTCACACAGACAGCATCGTGAAGGCGCAGCAGCGCCTCTTCAACCTCAGGAGGCTGAAGAAATTTGCCTTGTCACCAAAAGCACTCACAAACCTCTACAGATGCACAATCGAGATAGTTTGAGATGAGAGAAAATGTACACTTTCTTCAATTCTGAGCATTTTAATAGCATGAAAATATTGTGGGTGATGTTTTGGTCATTCAAATGCTATTTTTACTAGGGAAATACGGTGAGTGTGCAGGACCTCGAAAGATTATTCAAGCATCCTTCTCATTTCCCAAATCGACTTCTCCGTCTGATTTAGTTCTGTCTAATCAAAATGGCGATCCTCATGTAGGGGACGAATGCTGTTTACTCATTACATTTTGACCATTAATAACTGACATACATATCAAATAATCTCTGAATCAGCCATGTTATCAAGTATGGCTCTTAAAGTATGGCTCTTAAGAAGTGCTCTTAAATCAACATCTGTCGTTCTGCGAGAATGTGGTGTTTTATCCAGGCTGAAAGGAACCTGTGCGTCTCTCACATTGAAATATGGGACGTCAACCTTTGTCATCACAGGGCCTTCACACAGCAACAATGAGACTGTATTGACAGATATACATATATATATATATATATATATATATATATATATATATATATATATACCCAAATGAAACGTCTTGTCGATGTGCGCGCCTGTTTATTTTCTGCACTTGCTCGCATGCATATCAACTAGCTAGCTGCACATGCCCAGCAAGAATCAATGAACCGTTACTGAAAAAGACTGAATAGGTAGATTTTGCGTGAAAACCCACTTATCATCATCATAACACCTCGTAAATATTTTATTTTTTCAATAGTCAAGTAACGAGTACTTCCTTGGGTAGGCCAGGAGAGGGCACTGCAGCAATTATCTAGGATATCTAGTGTACAGATAGCTAATAACAACAACAACATTTATAGACAGGTACACAAGAGTTATTCTCTTTGTGTACACAGTGACACGGGCTTTGTATAGGGACATCAAGCACTACTCCATTGTCCTTATCATCCTGTGTATACTAACTAGGCTAAATATATGGTTTCATAAAAATAGATTACATAAAAATAGATCATTATTGTATACTAATGTAGTGATAACTTTAGCTAGTAGCTACCTGTCTAAACAGCTGAAATTAAAGGAATAATTTGTAACCAGACTGGTGGGAAGCTAATGCCATTTTAACCCAGACATATGACTAATCCATTTCTCATCATGTAATCAGTCAGTCTGCTAGTAAGTGGTTTTTATGAAGAGGATGTGGGAACCAGAGTTATTTTCCCCACAGGCCCCCTGCAATGTGTGCAGCAGCTTTTCTCACTCCACCACTCTTGATCATGTATACAGAACATGACACTCCACTCTTGTTTCTATGATCTCTGCACGACAGTTGACAAAATGTAGGCCTACATCAAAATAAGTACTACTTCAGTAAGACATCCTAACTCTTACTGCAAACCATGTTGCTGCTGAACATGCTTTCTCATGCAGGCACATACACCGAATGTACAAAACATTAAGAACATCTGTCATGTTTTGTCTTATATTGTCTTGTCATTTTGCTTTTCCTTCTGTTCGTTTTCCCCCTGCTGGTCTTTTTAGGTTCGTTCCCCTTTTTCTCTCTCCCTCCCTCTCTCTCTTCTCTCTATCGTTCCGTTCCTGCTCCCAGCTGTTCCTATTCCCCTAATCAATCATTTAGTCTTCCCACACCTGTTCCCTATCTTTTCCCCTGATTAGAGTCCCTATTTCTCCCCTTGTTTTCCGTTTCTGCCCTGTCGGATCCTTGTATATTGTTCACTGTGCTGTGTCTTTGTATCGCCCTGTCGTGTCGTGTTTCCCTCAGATGCTGCGTGGTGAGCAGGTGTCTGAGTCTGCTACGGTCAAGTGCCTTCCCGAGGCAACCTGCAGTTTATTATCGAGTCTCCAGTCAGTTCTCGTGATTACGAGTGGAATTGTTTTTTATGCTTTATTTACCGCTCCGATTTGTCTAGGAGTATTGCTATTTCCTTTTACTGGATTAAAGACTCTGTTTTCGCCAAGTCGCTTTTGGGTCCTCATTCACCTGCATAACAGAAGGATCCGACCAAAGAATGGACCCAGCGACTACAGACGCTCGTAACACTGCCGTCGAGATCCAAGGAGCCATGCTCGGTAGACACGAGCAGGAATTGTCTGCTGCTCGTCATGCCATGGAGAACCTGGCCGCTCAGGTTTCCGACCTCTCTGGACAGTTCCAGAGTCTTCGTCTCGTGCCACCTGTTACTTCCTGGTCTGCCGAGCCTCCGAAACCTAGGGTTAATAACCCACCTTGCTACTCCAGGCAGCCCAAGGAGTGCCACTCCTTTCTCACCCAGTGTGATATTGTGTTCTCTCTCCAACCCAACACATACTCTAGAGAGAGAGCTCGGGTTGCTTACGTCATTTCACTCCTTACTGGCCGGGCTCGAGAGTGGGGCACAGCTATCTGGGAGGCAAGGGCTGATTGTTCAAACAATTACCAGAACTTTAAAGAGGAGATGATTCGGGTTTTTGACCGTTCAGTTTTTGGTAGGGAGGCTTCTAGGGCCCTGGCTTCCCTATGCCAAGGTGATCGATCCATAACGGATTACTCTATTGAGTTTCGCACTCTTGCTGCCTCTAGTGACTGGAACGAGCCGGCGCTGCTCGCTCGTTTTCTGGAGGGACTCCACGCAGTGGTTAAAGATGAGATTCTCTCCCGGGAGGTTCCTTCCAGTGTGGACTCTTTGATTGCTCTCGCCATCCGCATAGAACGACGGGTAGATCTTCGTCACCAAGCTTGTGGAAGAGAGCTCGCGTCAACGGTGTTTCCCTGCTCCGCATCGCAACCATCTCCCTCCTCTGGCTCAGAGACTGAGCCCATGCAGCTGGGAGGTATTCGCATCTCGACTAAGGAGAGGGAACGGAGGATCACCAACCGCCTTTGCTTCTATTGCGGATTTGATGGACATTTTGTCAATTCATGTGCAGTAAAAGCCAGAGCTCATCAGTAAGCGGAGGGCTACTGGTGAGCGCTACTACTCAGGTCTCTCCATCTAGATCCTGTACTACTATGTCGGTCCATCTACGCTGGACCGGTTCGGGTGCTACATGCAGTGCCTTGATAGACTCTGGGGCTGAGGGTTGTTTCATGGACGAAGCATGGGCTCAGAAACATGACATTCCTTTCAGACAGTTAGACAAGCCTACGCCCATGTTCGCCTTAGATGGTAGTCATCTTCCCTGTATCAGATTTGAGACACTACCTTTAACCCTCACAGTATCTGGTAACCCAGTGAGACTATTTCTTTTTTGATTTTTCGTTCACCTTTTACACCTGTTGTTTTGGGTCATCCCTGGCTAGTATGTCATAATCCTTCTATTAATTGGTCTAGTAATTCTATCCTATCCTGGAACGTTTCTTGTCATGTGAAGTGTTTAATGTCTGCCATCCCTCCCATTTCTTCTGTCCCCATTTCTCAGGAGGAACCTGGCGATTTGACAGGAGTGCCGGAGGAATATCATGATCTGCGCACGGTCTTCAGTCGGTCCCGAGCCAACTCCCTTCCTCCTCACCGGTCGTATGATTGTAGTATTGATCTCCTTCCGGGGACCACTCCTCCTCGGGGTAGACTATACTCTCTGTCGGCTCCCGAACGTAAGGCTCTCGAGGATTATTTGTCTGTGTCTCTTGACGCCGGTACCATAGTGCCTTCTTCCTCTCCGGCCGGGGCGGGGTTTTTTTTTGTTAAGAAAAAGGACGGTACTCTGCGCCCCTGCGTGGATTATCGAGGGCTGAATGACATAACGGTTAAGAATCGTTATCCGCTTCCCCTTATGTCATCAGCCTTCGAGATTCTGCCAGGTGCTTTACTAAGTTGGACCTTCGTAACGCTTACCATCTCGTGCGCATCAGAGAGGGGGACGAGTGGAAAACGGCGTTTAACACTCCGTTAGGGCATTGTGAGTACCGGGTTCTGCCGTTTGGTCTCGCCAATGCGCCAGCTGTTTTTCAGGCATTAGTTAATGATGTTCTGAGAGACATGCTGAACATCTTTGTTTTTGTCTACCTTGACGATATCCTGATTTTTTCACCGTCACTCGAGATTCATGTTCAGCACGTTCGACGTGTTCTCCAGCGCCTTTTAGAGAATTGTCTCTACGTGAAGGCTGAGAAGTGCTCTTTTCATGTCTCCTCCATTACTTTTCTCGGTTCCGTTATTTCCGCTGAAGGCATTCAGATGGATTCCGCTAAGGTCCAAGCTGTCAGTGAGTGGCCCGTTCCAAGGTCACGTGTCGAGTTGCAGCGCTTTCTAGGTTTCGCTAATTTCTATCGGCGTTTCATTCGTAATTTCGGTCAAGTTGCTGCCCCTCTCACAGCTCTTACTTCTGTCAAGACGTGTTTTAAGTGGTCCGGTTCCGCCCAGGGAGCTTTTGATCTTCTAAAAGAACGTTTTACGTCTGCTCCTATCCTCGTTACTCCTGACGTCACTAGACAATTCATTGTCGAGGTTGACGCTTCAGAGGTAGGCGTGGGAGCCATTCTATCCCAGCGCTTCCAGTCTGACGATAAGGTTCATCCTTGCGCTTATTTTTCTCATCGCCTGTCGCCATCTGAACGCAACTATGATGTGGGTAACCGCGAACTGCTCGCCATCCGCTTAGCCCTAGGCGAATGGCGACAGTGGTTGGAGGGGGCGACCGTTCCTTTTGTCGTTTGGACAGACCATAAGAACCTTGAGTACATCCGTTCTGCCAAACGACTTAATGCTCGTCAAGCTCGATGGGCGTTATTTTTCGCTCGTTTCGAGTTTGTGATTTCTTACCGTCCGGGTAGCAAGAACACCAAGCCTGATGCCTTATCCCGTCTTTTTAGTTCTTCTGTGGCTTCTACTGATCCCGAGGGGATTCTTCCTTATGGGCGTGTTGTCGGGTTGACAGTCTGGGGGATTGAAAGACAGGTTAAGCAAGCACTCACGCACACTGCGTCGCCGCGCGCTTGTCCTAGTAACCTTCTTTTCGTTCCTGTTTCCACTCATCTGGCTGTTCTTCAGTGGGCTCACTCTGCCAAGTTAGCTGGTCATCCCGGTGTTCGAGGCACTCTTGCTTCTATTCGCCAGCGCTTTTGGTGGCCGACTCAGGAGCGTGACACGCGCCGTTTCGTGGCTGCTTGTTCGGACTGCGCGCAGACTAAGTCAGGTAACTCTCCTCCTGCCGGTCATCTCAGACCGCTCCCCATTCCTTCTCGACCATGGTCTCACATCGCCCTAGACTTCATTACCGGTCTGCCTTTGTCTGCGGGGAAGACTGTGATTCTTACGGTTGTCGATAGGTTCTCTAAGGTGGCACATTTCATTCCTCTCGCTAAACTTCCTTCCGCTAAGGAGACGGCACAAATCATCATCGAGAATGTGTTCAGAATTCATGGCCTCCCGTTAGACGCCGTTTCAGACAGAGGTCCGCAATTCACGTCACAGTTTTGGAGGGAGTTCTGTCGTTTGATTGGTGCGTCCGTCAGTCTCTCTTCCGGGTTTCATCCCCAGTCTAACGGTCAAGCAGAGAGGGCCAATCAGACGATTGGTCGCATACTACGCAGCCTTTCTTTCAGAAACCCTGCGTCTTGGGCAGAACAGCTCCCCTGGGCAGAATACGCTCACAACTCGCTTCCTTCGTCTGCTACCGGGTTATCTCCGTTTCAGAGTAGTCTGGGTTACCAGCCTCCTCTGTTCTCATCCCAGCTTGCCGAGTCCAGCGTTCCCTCCGCTCAAGCGTTTGTCCAACGTTGTGAGCGCACCTGGAGGAGGGTGAGGTCTGCACTTTGCCGTTACAGGGCACAGACTGTGAGAGCCGCCAATAAACGTAGGATTAAGAGTCCAAGGTATTGTTGCGGCCAGAGAGTGTGGCTTTCCACTCGCAACCTTCCTCTTACGACAGCTTCTCGTAAGTTGACTCCGCGGTTCATTGGTCCGTTCCGTGTCTCCCAGGTCGTCAATCCTGTCGCTGTGCGACTGCTTCTTCCGCGACATCTTCATCGCGTCCATCCTGTCTTCCATGTCTCCTGTGTCAAGCCCTTTCTTCGCACCCCCGTTCGTCTTCCCTCCCCCCCTCCCGTCCTTGTCGAGAGCGCACCTATTTACAAGGTACGTAGGATCATGGACATGCGTTCTCGGGGACGGGGTCACCAATACTTAGTGGATTGGGAGGGTTACGGTCCTGAGGAGAGGAGTTGGGTTCCGTCTCGGGACGTGCTGGACCGTTCACTGATTGATGATTTCCTCCATTGCCGCCAGGATTCCTCCTCGAGTGCGCCAGGAGGCGCTCGGTGAGTGGGGGGGTACTGTCATGTTTTGTCTTATATTGTCTTGTCATTTTGCTTTTCCTTCTGTTCGTTTTCCCCTGCTGGTCTTTTTAGGTTCGTTCCCCTTTTTCTCTCTCCCTCCCTCTCTCTCTTCTCTCTATCGTTCCGTTCCTGCTCCCAGCTGTTCCTATTCCCCTAATCAATCATTTAGTCTTCCCACACCTGTTCCCTATCTTTTCCCCTGATTAGAGTCCCTATTTCTCCCCTTGTTTTCCGTTTCTGCCCTGTCGGATCCTTGTATATTGTTCACTGTGCTGTGTCTTTGTATCGCCCTGCCGTGTCGTGTTTCCCTCAGATGCTGCGTGGTGAGCAGGTGTCTGAGTCTGCTACGGTCAAGTGCCTTCCCGAGGCAACCTGCAGTTTATTATCGAGTCTCCAGTCAGTTCTCGTGATTACGAGTGGAATTGTTTTTTATGCTTTATTTACCGCTCCGATTTGTCTAGGAGTATTGCTATTTCCTTTTACTGGATTAAAGACTCTGTTTTCGCCAAGTCGCTTTTGGGTCCTCATTCACCTGCATAACAACATCGTCCTAATATTGAGCTGCACTACCCCCGCCCCTTTTGCCCTCAGAATAGCCTCAATTGGTTTGGGGGCATAGACTGTGTCGAAAAGCGTTCCACAGGAATGCTGGCCCATGTTGAGTCCAATGCTCCCCACGTTCTACACACAGAAAACTGTTGAGCATGAAAAATCCAGCAGCATTGCAGTTCTTGACACAAACCGTTGCACCTAGCACATACTACCATACCCCGTTCAAAGGCACTCAAATATTTTGTTTTTCCCATTCACCCTCCGAATGGTACACATACACAGTCCATGTCTCAGTCGTTTCAAGGCTTACAAATATTTTTTTTAACCTGTCTCTTCCCCTTCATCTACACTGATTGAATTGAATTTAACAAGTGACATCAATAAGGGATCGTAGCGTTCACCTTGTCAGTCTATGCCATGGAAAGAGCAGGTGTTCTTAATGTTTTGTGCGCTCAGTGTAGTTGCATGGTGTTTTGTGCGCTCTATGGTTCATAGAGCAATGGACTAAGAGTCATTATGTATTGTTTGATAATTTGTTTAATTCTTACCAGGTATTGGGAGTTTCACCATTCAGCCTGTGAGAAACTATACCCGTGCCATAAGAAAGAAGAAGCTAGGTATGGAGTACCTAATACCAACTATACCAACTATTTGACCACTTGGATGTTTGATATTTACTGTCTACATTTTTTTTCCATTAGTGATACAAAGTCAGTTGAGTGATCTTCCTCCGACAATGCTGAAAACGGAATATGCCCCTGTTCCACTCGCTCAAACGTATGTACATTTCATTTGTCCAGACTTAAACGAAGTGTATTTTATGTCATGCAGACATGGCTCATGTATGTTCAACTCTCCCATGTCCAAACAACTACAGCAACGAGATGATGCTGTTTAAAACAGTTATTCTATGTCTTTATTTGCACAATATATAGGCCTACTCAGCGGTTGTACTATACCTCTACTATACAGTACATCTCTTCCTAATGCTGATCTGTTATTATCTGTTTACAGAGCTGATGACCTGGTCAAAAGACTTCTGACACTGGAACTAGCAAGCCATGTATGTTCTTTTCACCTTTTTACTAGTGGTCCTCTGTAGCTCAGTTGGTAGAGCATGGTGCTTGTAACGCCAGGGTAATGGGTTCAATCCCCGGGACCACCCATACGTAGAATGTATGCACACATGACTGTAAGTCGCTTTGGATAAAAGCGTCTGCTAAATGGCATATATATTATTATATATTACTATATTCTATTCATCTAGTCTTTCTCATTGTGCTCATAAGAATAACTACATAAGAGTAACTACAGTTTGTGTATATCTCTGTTGGTTGCTATAGTTCACATTACGATAAGACCATTTGTCTACACCTGTGCTGGATATTGCATAATCAAACCACCATGTTTCGTGTCACCAGAGCGAAAAGTTGAAATTGAAAACAGAGAAGCTGATTACAAAAGTCTGGAGGGATGAAGCTGACCGCAGCTCTACAGAAGTCAAGGGTAGGTTCCCGTTTTGGACCTAGTGAACAACCGTGCTTTTCCTCTGAGGAACCACCTTATTTCAGCAATCGTTTGTTCACTTCTTAACCCATTTCTTGACCTTCTTAGTGGCCATTTTGACCTCCAAAACCCGAAACTACCAGGAGCACCTGCACAAACATACTAAGGTGGGTATGGTTGAAGGATAAATGCAATACTGTGTCATTTTAAATACCTATAGTAACCATGACGTGAATGCATATTATTTCCACACGTTTAATTTCCGATCCCCTCCCTGTCTGGTGTGAGGTTTGTCAACAGGATTTCCTGTGTAGTGCGTACACCCACTATGACATTTGACAGAGTAGTAGTGGTGCTGCTGCATGCTGGGAATGTACTGTCACAACGTATACACGTAACATTGTATCCAACATTTTTGCAGACATATTGCAAAATATAACTATCCTTTAGCACAGCTAAAATGTTGAAGCCAAGGTTTGGCAGTCTGTCACTATACTGTATCTCACTTTTAGACCGTTTGGATTTGACAGTCTCAAAATCACTGCTAATTTTAATAAGAAAAGCAACTCCTCTATTATGTAAAATACATGTTCCCAGACTAGGGGTTAGATTCAATCTGTAGTCCTGAAGAGCTCCGTTACAGCACAATACAAATGTAAAGGCAATGTTCCCGTCTTCGCAGAGACTTCATTCACAGTGAGCACTGCATTAGTCAGCTCAATCGGAAATTACCTTTACATTTCAATCACGCTACAGTGCAGCTCTTCAGCCCCACGGTTTGAATCAAGCCTGAAATATTGTTTTCACTTTACGCATATTTTTTTCTCTCCATTTGACCTCTGACTGTGTTTTGCCCCCCCCCCCCCCCCCATCTTTGTATCAGGACAAAGCGAACAAGCGATGGATGCTCATGGCCATTGACCGCAGAAAAAAAGCTGCTCAAGCACCTCAGGGTGACGCGCTATGACGCCTTTGAACATGTCTGCTAGCAGCTGGGCATCACCTACACTTTCCCCCCGGACTACTACAGACATGCCACCTGATGCTGGCTGGCCAAGAAGGCCCTGTGCATAAAGGTACACAACAAAACTCCATTCACTTTACTTAGTGCAATTTTCTAGCTTGGTCCCAGTTTGTACTGTATGGTTGGCAAGACGGCACAAACAGATCTGGGACCAGACTAGCAATTGTCTTAATCTTTCTGCTGTATGCAGGTTGTTGAACCATGGCTTTTACCAATAGTCTAATGCATGACTTAATGTAAAAGTCAAGGCAAAGTTGAAGACTTTTATAATTTTGTTGTCATTGTTGTTGGGCTTCTTGATGTAGGTTTATATGACTGTGTCCTTTCTTAGGTCTTCAAAGAGGTGCAGAAACAGAAACTGGAGCAAAGGAAGAAAATTAAGCAGACCCCTCCCCCCAAACTGGCAGAACCAGCCAGGACAGCAGCTACAGGAACCCAATAAACTACTACAGTATCCAATGTCTGTCTTACTCGATGCATTCAGTATTGCCCTCAATGGGCAAATTTGTTTTGCATGGCACAGTGCCTCAGGTGGGTGGCGTTTGCTCCTTTTTGACTATTCCATTGGTCCTAAGGAGAAATCTCCACCCACCAATGCCACCAGGCCATGTAAAATACATTTTCCCATGTATTGCTATACTGTTATAAGAAACATTAATAACGTACTGTTTGTAGTACACTAAGTCTTCATTCTTCTTGTCCCCAATGCATGTTGATGCATCATCAAACCACATTTGGCCCAGTAAATGCAGTGACGCAGATATGTGGTTTTGGTGTGGGCAATATCTATGTGCTCAGCCGATCAAATAAACCCACAATTAATCATTGAATTTAATCAAATAGATGATACAAAACATTTGTTTGCTCTCTTTTTTTGTTTGTTGCGTGTTTCACTTTGATCACGTGTCGTCACTTGTACGGTGAAGTGTAACTACCCCAATTGAAAGAGATAAAACACTACTTGATGCTGATTAAAATACTAATGAAAGATATGAGAAATAAGAACATTACACCCTGTGGTTGAAACGGAAGTGCGAGATTAATCATATGATGACTTCCCTGAACATAGCTTGCAATCGTGTTTACGAGAACTGAAAGAACATCAGATATTGGGTGTTTATCGACCTCATATGTTAAACCATGGTTACAATCTGTCACCTGTGAATTGACCTTGAAACCTATAATTCTGAGGAATGGTGAGGTTATTAAACAGCTTCAGCTGTTCTACTGTGAATTGTTGTGTTTGCACTACTGTTGAGAGTTGTCTTGAGAAACAGTAGGAGTGTGTAACCAGCGCTTGTTCACAGCTTTAGTATCACAACTTCCTGTTAAAGTGTTTAGACTCAGATCTGGAGAAGCTCAGCTGCAGACAAGATAGGTGAGTGACATGCTCTTTCCTCTGCTCTCAAGTATGTAGAAAAAGCTACAATAGAGTAACTACTTATCAATAAACTACATAAAATGTTCAGGTTTACATCTTTCTGCGAAAAAGTACAAATTGATCATCTACAAAATTTGGCATATTTGTACACCAGAGTATACAAAGTATTTGAAGTCGTTTCTCAGAGTCTTAACGTCTTGTCCTTGTACAATTTTGATGATACATAACAGTTATATAACAGTTATTATTAGTCTTTAATGAAATGCCAATACAACAATGTCTCATTTTACATATGCAATTATATTAAAACCTATTGCAATACATGAGAGGGTTGCAGTATATGAATGAAAGATGGTGGTACAGAGTATGAATGGACCTGTGTATAAACTTGAGTACCAAAAATAATAATAACTTGAGTACCAGTGTATGGAACTTATATGTGAACTTTCCTATATGCAATTATCCCGAAGGAAGGAAAAAACACCAAAGAACATTTCCCGTCCCACAACAGTTTACATACTGATAGTTTTGTTTTATTGCTGTATTGGGGAAATGATCAAACTTCAACCACTGTGCTCACTGTTGAACGTGGTTCATTTTTAGGTGACTGAAGCTGACCCCATTTGATTGACATGTCGAACCCAGTCATCACCCACCAGCCAGGAGCAGGCTCGTATGGGACAAATGTGCAGACCGGCGAGTGGAGTACTGGGCTGTGCTCCTGCTGCAGTGACATCCTAGTCTGTGAGTATCGAGACAAATAATAAGACCTTAAATATCATCACTAAGTAGGCCTACCTGGTTCCATACCATAGGGTTTAATGGTTGTCAAGTGTTTCAAGTAAAAAGTGTTTCCTGTTTTTTGGATTTTACAATAAGGTAAAATGTTGTCATACAGGTGCCTTGGGCTTCATCTGCCCACTAGCATTGAGTTGCTACACAGCTAACAAGTATGGTGAGAACGCATGCCTGGCCTGTGTTCCAGGAGGCATGACAGCCATGAGGACACACATGAGATTGACCTATGGGATTCAGGTATGTTACCATTAGGAGCCGAAAGAAATTAGGAATGGTGAGGCATTCAGGCATTCAGTATGTCATTTTAATGCACACTAGGGAGAAATGCAACTCCTGTCCCAGCCAGTCTAACCCTTTTATTATGAAAGACAGGAAGGGACCATTTCATCAGTACACATATTGACAAATTAGCCTAGTGGTTTTCCCTAGCTTGAGGAACTTGAACTGTCAAATATTTGGTTGATTCATTTTCATCATATTGTCTTACAGGGGACGATATGCAACGATGCGTTGATGACCTGTTGCTGTGGATTCTTTGAGATGTGCAGGATGGCCCGTGAAATTCGCATCAGGAATGGCGAAGTTTGACAGTCAATTGAAGACATTTATTTTCAAGTGGATGTTAAATTAACCTCATGTCACATATTGTTGATACAAATCGCCATTGTTATACTATGTACATTTTAACTTTTGTATTGATTAAATTTGACCCCCTACTCTCAAACAGTACTGCGCAAAGAATTCATAGCACCACGTATGAACCTAAGATGTACAATAAAGTTCAGTTTTTTCTTGTTTCCAATGGCATGTTGTCCTTTTCAGGATCATTTACAGGCTGATGTATCAGGGACGTTCATAACACTGAGGTTTAAATTATCACGAACGGTTACGTCTCAATTTCTGAGGTGAACAAAAACATATCAAATATTTGCACGTTAGCTTACATTCTACCTGATTCTACCTTTTTCTTCATGACCTGGCAACCAAGTGGAAGCTTACATACGCTTAAACAAGACATAATGGGGATATTTCGCTAGCTAGCTATCCAGCACAATACGACAAATATGTCTTCGAGGACGTTACCCCTGCTTTTTATTAATCTCGGTGGAGAAATGCTCTACATCTTAGATCAACTTCTAAGAGCTCAGAATATTCCAGCTGACAAAGCCAAGAAATGTAACATTGTAGTTAGCTAGTTTAGCTGTCTGGTTGTACCTGACCAACAGGTGAATCACTGACTTTGTCATGTTCACAAACGGTTGTGTTCACAAACGGTTGTGTTCACAAACTGGTTGCCATTCTTTGGAGTACATTAATTTGTCTCCCTGCCTGTGTTTTAACCTGCAAATTCTTCATTGTACTTGTAGCTGATTGGATAGAGAATGACAGAAGGAGAGGTATTTTGATGTTTCACATGCAATGCATCTCTAGGCCTACATGCTCTGCTTTGAGGCCTTCAAGGAAACCAACACAGTATTGCATTGGTAGAACAATCTGGATTAAGTCTTTGCCCAGAGATAATCATTCCCTCTGCCCCCAAGATTGTAGAGATTTCAGCCATGGGCTTTATTAAAGAGAAATCCGGTTTCTATCTCCCAATCAAATAACTTTGCAAGCTGCTGATGGTTTAAAAGGCTGTTGCTTTCTTGGGAATAGGTGGACGTTAAACCTTGCCTATAGAATGCACATTTGCTTGCTTAAAGGTAGACTCATTTGAGCACGGGACTTCTTGATTTTAAAGGTAATCATTACGCCGATTCTATTGCAAAACGTTTTGCAACAGAAACCGCTTACTCCTAACAGAAAACGCAAACGAGAGTTTCTATGGGTAGGTATAATTTGTGGAACGTTCCAACAGGAATCTGTTCCAAGAACGTCATAACAAGGTTGCCAACAAACAAAGCATACAACGTTGTAGGGAGTGGGCTATTTAATTACGTTTTCCGCAGCTAATTAGCTAGGGGAACTGATCATGCTACTTTGTATGCGTTTGTTTGTTGGCAAACCATGTACTTTCCAAAGTTTTTGGAACAGATTCCTGTTGGAACGTTCCACAAATTACACCCACCCAGTTTCTATTGGACAAATTCAGGTAGGTCCCTCCCCGTTCCATTCTGTTTGCTCAGTTTGCTTCTGTTTGGTTCTTTAACGGTTTCCATATTGAATACACCCCAGTTGTCATAATCAAAAACAAGGGGGCGACTTCATATCTACAAACATCAACAGTTAAAACCAGGGCTCGGATTCATAATACATCTGAGTAGGAGTGCTGATCCAGGATCCGTTTTGCCTTTTAGATTATAATTAATGGACAGGGTGACCTAACCGTAGATCAGTACTCTTACTCAGAGACACTTGTTGAACATGGACCCAGTTCTATCAAGACTGTGTTATATCATGGACTCTTTCCAATTTGCACGCCTACGTTAGGAAGAGCCAATAATGACAGTCTTGGCAGATTTGTGAAACAGAAAAATCGAATGTATTTAAGTTGGAAAGACCTCCTAATGTTTATGGTGATGATGCCATCTTGATGAGTCTAACTTTACAGGCCGACATTATTCCAGTTCCCTAATTGTGACCTGACCTCAACCTTGTGCCCTCACTCTGCCAGTTATGAATGACATCATCACCACCATGTTCAATAAAACGTTTTTGGAGGAGCTGTTCAAGCCACAGGAGCTGTACTCCAAGAAGACCCTCAGGACCGTGTTTGACTGACTGGCCCATGCCTCCATCATGAGACTCAACCAGGCCAGCATGGACAAGCTATGGATGGAATCGTGTCACCTGGTTCATGTTCAGGACACGCTGTAGCAAAACATTTCAAAAGGTTTTACAATAGAAAACAAAAATAGCTGTTCCTTATTGGACAAGGATGTGTAATCTGTGTTTGTCTGTTTTCTTCCAATTCATCCCTGATTAAGAGGACCCTTTATCGGAAGTGAAAGGCCATCGAGTTGTTATCCCCTTTCTGAGAAAGGGATTTATCTAACAACATCTAACTATCATTCACCTCATTTTGAAGTCAGCTGAGTAGCTGTCATGACGACATTATCATTTTTATCATTACATTCTCAGAATCACTTCCTCTGTACCCAGTTACGCTTTAATTGTCTTACTTTTAGGTACTTGGGGAAATTGCCCCAAGTCACTTAAAACCCCATGTAGACCTAAATGTTCTGTTGTTTATAAAGTTTTATATAGGCTATCAAACAGAATATCTTCAGCATTTTGAAGTATTAATGCTGGTTATAAGCCTAAATGTTGCATAAATCCACCTGCAGAGCATGATCCTAGTTTGTTCAAGTATGCTGAGGGCTCCATCTGGTGTACATTATGAACTGGCTGCAGGTATTTTGGAGCATAACAGTAACCCTTCATCATCCATATGACTGTTGTTCATGCACACAGCTGTATGACTTGATGACCATGGCCTTCAAGTACCAGGTGCTCCTCTGCCCGCGGGCCAAAGATATCCTCCTTGTGTCCTTCAACCATCAAGGATTTTGTGAAGGACACCCCACGCGTTCCCAGCCAGGTTGACGAGACATACAGACAGCTCATAGAGGTACAATAAACTTCCCTTCAATTGCTCAAACCTCCGCTGTGTGTTCAGTATGATCTCTTATCCACTGCATGTTTTGTGTTCTTATTTATAGATGTACACACCCTTGTCTAGTGGCGAATTTCAGCTCATCCGGCAAACGCTCCTCATCTTCTTTCAAGACATGCACATAAGGGTGAGTTCATGATCTCGCAGAAGTTTGTCTAACTTTTTCAACAGAGGACGAGTGTGTTGGGAAGGGGGAGTGTGGCATCTTTTGATGAGTTTCAGAGATTAAAAATGTTAAATGTACCATCACTTTGTGTCAACTGCTAAAATGTTAGCATTTGAAAACAGTGCTAAACCAGGAAGCTAAACCAAATGATGAATTGCTGTAATAAGTTGTCTATAGACTGCTTACAAAGTAAGGAAACCAGTATTTCATTTTGTAATTTGGGTGAACTATCCCTTTACAATGTAATATAACTCCATCATAATGACTTATACACAGTGTAATCTCGGTTAACCCTGAACTAAATTCTTGCGTAATTGGTCAGATGCTAACACCTGCGAAATCTTGATTTGTCAAAAGTACCCATTATCTCACACATCCCGTTGTATCAGGACAGAACTATGGTACCATTTATGTTTTAGTAGTCTGTCCATGAGAGATTATACAAAGATTATCTGTAACGGCTCCCTTCTATCTCCTCCTCTGACGAAGAGGTAGAACAAGGATCGGACCAAAATGCAGCGTGATGGTGATTCATGATATTTTAATGAAGGAAAACCTATACATACAGAAACTACAAAAATAACTAAATTAAATAATGAAAACCGAAACAGCCCTATCTGGTGCAAACACAAAGACAGGAACAATCACCCACGAAACACTCACAGAATATGGCTGCCTAAATATGGCTCCCAATCAGAGACAACGATAATCACCTGACTGATTGAGAACCGCCTCAGGCAACCATAGACTACGTAGACACCCCACAAAACCCCAAGACATAAAACACACCACAATAACCCATGTCACACCCTGGCCTGACCAAATAAAGAAAGAAAACACAAAATACTAAGACCAAGGCGTGACAGACCCCCCCCCCCCCTAAGGTGCGGACTCCCGGACGCACCTCAAAACCATAGGGAGGGTCCGGGTGGGCGTCTGTCCATGGTGGCGGCTCCGGCTCGGGACGTGGACCCCACTCCATAAATGTCTTAGTTCCTCCCCCTTGCGTCCTGGGATAATCCACCCTCGCCGCCGACCATGGCCTAATAGTCCTCACCCAGAACCCCACTGGACTGAGGGGCAGCTCGGGACTGAGGGGTAGCTCGGGACTGAGGGGTAGCTCGGGACTGAGGGGTAGCTCGGGACTGAGGGGTAGCTCAGCACTGAGGGGAAGCCCAGCACTGAGGGGAAGCCCAGCACTGAGGGGAAGCCCTGCACTGAGGGGAAGCCCAGCACTGAGGGAAAGCCCAGCACTGAGGGAAAGCTCAGCACTGAGGGAAGCTCAGCACTGAGAGGAAGCTCAGCACTGAGAGGAAGCTCAGCACTGAGAGGAAGCTCAAGCAGGTGGTTGGCTCTGGCAGATCCTGGCTGGCTGGCGGATCTGGAAGAGTCTGGTTGACTGGCAGATCTGGAAGAGTCTGGTTGACTGGCAGATCTGGAAGAGTCTGGCTGACTGGCTGATCTGGAAGAGTCTGGCTGACTGGCAGATCTGGAAGAGTCTGGCTGACTGGCGGATCTAGCTGCTCCGCCTGCTCCATGCAGACTGGCAGCTCTGGCTGCTCCATGCAGACTGGCAGCTCTGGCTGCTCCATGCAGACTGGCAGGTCTGGCTGCTCCATGCAGACTGGCAGCTCTGGCTGCTCCATGCAGACTGACAGCTCTGGCTGCTCCATGCAGACTGACAGCTCTGGCAGCTCTATGCAGACTGGCAGCTCCATGCAGACTGGCAGCTCCATGCAGACTGGCAGCTCCATGCAGACTGGCAGCTCTGGCTGCTCCATGCAACCTGGCAGCTCTGGCTGCTCCATGCAGACTGACAGCTCAGGCTGCTCCATGCAGACTGGCAGCTCAGGCTGCGCTGAACAGGCAGGAGACTCCGGCAGCGCTGGAGAGAAGGAAGGCTCTGGCTGCGCTAAACAGGCGGGAGACTCCGGCAGCGCTGGAGAGACGAGGCGCACTGTAGGCCTGATGAGTGGTGCTGGCACTGGTGGAACTGGATAGAGAACACGCACAGGAAGCCTGGTGCGGGGAGCTGCCACCGGAGGACTGGTGTGTGGAGGTGGCTCTGGATAGACCGGACCGTGCAGGCGCACTGGAGCTCTTGAGCACCAAGCCTGCCCAACCTTACCTGGCTCGATGCCCACTCTAGCCCGGCCAATACGAAGAGCTGGTATGAACCACACCGGGCTATGCACCCGCACTGGAAACACTGTGGGCTCCATAGCATAACACGGTGCCTGCCCAGTCTCTCTAGCCCCCCGGTAAGCACAGGGAGTTTGCGCAGGTCTCCTACCTAGCATAGCCATACTCCCTATGAGCCACCCCCCAATAAATTTTTAGGGCTGACTCTCAGGCTTACATCCGCGTCGCCGTGCTGCCTCCTCATACCAGCGCCTCTCCGCTTTTATCGCCTCCAGTTCTTCCTTGGGGCGGCGATATTCTCCAGGCTGAGCCCAAGGTCCTTCACCGTCCAGTTCGTCCTCCCATGTCCAGTCCCTCTCTCGCTGCACCTTGGTGCGGCTACACTCCCCTGGTTTAGCCCAGGGTCCTCTCCCGTCGAGGATTTCCTCCCAAGTCCAGAAATTCTTGTTGTGCTGCTCCTGCTGCCGCTGTTGCCTGTTACCACACCACTTGGTCCGGGTGGGGTGGGTGATTCTGTAACGGCTCTCGTCTATCTCCTCATCTGACGAAGAGGTAGAACAAGGATCGGACCAAAATGCAGCGTGATGATGATTCATGATATTTTAATGAAGGAAAACCTATACATACAGAAACTACAAAAATAACTAAATTAAATAATGAAAACCGAAACAGCCATATCTGGTGCAAACACAAAGACAGGAACAATCACCCACAAAACACTCACAGAATATGGCTGCCTAAATATGGCTCCCAATCAGAGACAACGATAATCACCTGACTGATTGAGAACCGCCTCAGGCAGCCATAGACTACGTAGACACCCCACAAAACCCCAAGACAAAAAACACACCACAATAACCCATGTCACACCCTGGCCTGACCAAATAAAGAAAGAAAACACAAAATACTAAGACCAAGGCGTGACATTATCACTATGTTTTGCTCACCAAATGCAGGTGTCCATCTTCCTCAAAGACAAAGTGCAGTATTCCAACAGACGTTTTGTCCTCCCAATCTCAAGTCCTGTGCCCCATGGAACACACATCCCAGGACTTATCAGGTACCACAGCTATAATTGTCCACACCCAAATGACATGGAATCCAACAAAGCCAAGTTTGTTGTAATAGAGCAAAATCTCAATTTTATTAGATGCATTGAATATGTCTGTATCCATTTTTGTTGTTTCTTACTGTGTTTTGTGCTTTTTGGTGGCATCTATTTGCTTTCCTTTCGCAGACGTTGTCGGCTTAATTTAGACCTGCATATCTGCAGCTAATTGCATTACTGAGGGTGTTGAAAGAGCAGCTGTCTAAATTTAGAAAAGCTTGCTTTTAGCACAGCTCTATTTGCCAAGGGATTGAGTGCAGCTGTGCTTAAGTTTCTTAAACACAATCAATGAGTTAAGCTCATGTGGCGAATTTTGAGATTGAACAATGTGAAAGTGTAGACAGATGATGTCAGTGTTAAGGTTTTCTGGTGAAGGAGAGGCGGAACAAAACGCAGCGTGGTTATTTATAAACGTCTTTAATAAAGATGATAAGGTGAACATTATACTTATACAAAGAAACGTGAAAAACCGAAAACAGTCCTAACTGGTGCAACAAACACAGAGACAGGAACAATCACCCACAAAATACTTAAAGAATATGGCTGCCTAAATATGGTTCCCAATCAGAGACAATGATAAACACGTGCCTCTGATTGAGAACCACTCCAGGCAACCATAGACTTTCATAGACTACTTCACTAACCACAATCCCATAACCTACAAAAAAACCCTAGACAAAACACACCACATAAATACCCATGTCACACCCTGGCCTGACCAAAATAATAAAGAAAACACAAAATACTAAGGCCAGGGCGTGACAGTCAGACTAGTGACCACTCTGTTACAAGTACATTGCAACTGCTTAGCTAAACATCTGAGACATGTTCCATCTTGAACAGTAGACACATTTTTAGACGTATCTTCTGGGAAATTATCTTTAGGAAAGTCAGTGAGTTGGAATTATGCTTAATCGCTATGCTGTATTTATTTTCTTACAGGCATTTATCCTGCAAGTCCTTGCATTTTTGCTCATAAATGTAATTTTACTTTATGTCCTACATATTTTGACAAAGGGTCAAAATAGTATTGATATCTGTGTTATTTCATCGTTGATTAGGCTACAGTAAGGACAATTTGTCCAAGTCAGACTAAGCTTTATCTGTAATTAAGCCTTAATTGTAATGGAAACCAGCCTTAAATTCAATGGGGAATGCCCTAAACAGCTAAATAATGCAATTCATGTGCTATGTTAATGATTATGTGCACCTTAACTGTGTATTTAATTTATTTTTTTATTTTACCTTTATTTAACCAGTCAAGTCAGTCAATGACCACGCTGCCTGTTCAGGGGCAGAACAACAGATTTGTACCTTGTCAGCTTGGGGGTTTGAACTCGCAACCTTACGGTTGCTAGTCCAACGCTCTAACCACTAGGCTACGCTGCCGCCCTGTATACAGATCAACACAGCTCCAAACCCCCTGGCCAAAGAGGAGCTGAACATGTTGGCAAGGTTAATAGGGGGTATGGAAGTCCAGAAACCAGGAAATGCAGACAGTGGCTTTCGAGTCAACCTCTTTGCCACAGATGAGGAAGAAGAGAAGGTGGTGAGGGTAGGCAACAACATCTCCTCCCCGCTGATCCTCAACACGGGGGCCCCACAAGGGTGCGTTCTGAGCCCTCTCCTGTACTCCCTGTTCACCCACGACTGCGTGGCCACGCACGCCTCCAACTCAATCATCAAGTTTGCGGACGACACAACAGTGGTAGGCTTGATTACCAACAACGACGAGACGGCCTACAGGGAGGAGGTGAGGGCCCTTGGAGTGTGGTGTCAGGAAAATAACCTCACACTCAACGTCAACAAAACTAAGGAGATGATTGTGAACTTCAGGAAACAGCAGAGGGAACACCCCCCTATCCACATCGATGGAACAGTAGTGGAGAGGGTAGCTAGTTTTAAGTTCCTCGGCATACACATCACAGACAAACTGAATTGGTCCACTCACACTGACAGCGTCGTGAAGAAGGCGCAGCAGCGCCTATTCAACCTCAGGAGGCTGAAGGAATTCGGCTTGTCACCAAAAGCACTCACAAACTTCTACAGATGCACAATCGAGAGCATCCTGGCGGGCTGTATCACCGCCTGGTACGGCAACTGCTCCGCCCTCAACCGTAAGGCTCTCCAGAGGGTAGTGAGGACTGCACAACGCATCACCGGGGGCAAACTACCTGCCCTCCAGGACACCTACACCACCCGTTGTTACAGGAAGGCCATAAAGATCATCAAGGACATCAACCACCCGAACCACTGCCTGTTCACCCCGCTATCATCCAGAAGGCGAGGTCAGTACAGGTGCATCAAAGCTGGGACCGAGAGACTGAAAAACAGCTTCTATCTCAAGGCCATCAGACTGTTAAATAGCCACCACTAACATTGAGTGGCTGCTGCCAACACACTGTCATTGACACTGACCCAACTCCAGCCATTTTAATAATGGGAATTGATGGGAAATGATGTAAATATATCACTAGCCACTTTAAACAATGCTACCTTATATAATGTTACTTACCCTACATTATTCATCTCATATGCATATGTATATACTGTACTCTACAACATCGACTGCATCCTTATGTAACACATGTATCACTAGCCACTTTAACTATGCCACTTTGTTTACTTTGTCTACACACTCATCTCATATGTATATACTGTACTCGATACCATCTACTGTATGCTGCTCTGTACCATCACTCATTCATATATCCTTATGTACATGTTCCTTATCCCCTTACACTGTGTATAAGACAGTAGTTTTGGAATTGTTAGTTAGATTACTTGTTGGTTATCACTGCATTGTCGGAACTAGAAGCACAAGCATTTCGCTACACTCGCATTAACATCTGCTAACCATGTGTATGTGACAAATAAAATTTGATTTGATTTGATTTGATTTGATTTGATTTAGAGTAAGTCCTCTTATGTTATGAGCATTGTTTTGTTGTATTTATGCTTCATTGTAGATACATTTAAATATGGAATTACAACAGTATCGGGCCTCCCAAGTGATGCAGTGGTCTAAGACACTGCATTGCAGTGCTAGCGGCGTCACTATAGATCCGGGTTCGATACCAGGCTGTGTCGCAGCCGGCCACGACCTTTCCAACAACTCAGTTCGTCACATTTCTGCCCTGCTAAAGCTGCCCCGGTCAACTGTAAGTGCTGTTATTGTGACGTGGAAATGTCTAGGAGCAGCAACGATTCTGCCACGAAGTAGTAGGCCACACAATCTCACAGAACAGCACCGCCAAGTGCTAAAGCGCTTAGTGCGTAAAAATAGTTTGTCCTCAGTCGCAACACTCAATACCGAGATCCAAACTGCTTCTGGAAGCAGTTTGAAGCACAAGAACTGTTCTTCGGGAGCTTCATGAAATGGGTTTCCTTGGCCGAGCAGCCGCACACAAACCTAATTTCACCATGCGCGATGCCTAGCGTCAGCTGGAGTTCTTCAAAGCTCACCGCCATTGGACTCTGAAGCAGTGGAAACGTGTTCCTTACTGATGAGTCACGCTTCACAATCTGGCAGTCTGAAGGACAAATTTGGATTTGGCGGATGCCAGGAGAATGCTACCTGCCCCAATGCATATTGCCAACTGTAAAGTTTGGTGAAGGGGGAATAATGGTCTGGGGCTGTTTTTCATTCGGGCTAGGCCCCTTAGTTCCAGTGAAGGGAAATCTTAACGCTACAGCATACAATGACATTCTATGACTATTCTGTGCTTCAAACTTTGGCAACAGTTTGAGGAAGGCCCTTTACTGTTTCAGCGTGACAATGCCCCCGTGCACAAAGCAAGGTCCATACAGAAATGGTTTGTTGTGATCAGTGTGGAAGAACTTGACTGGCCTGCACAGAGTCCTGATGTCAACCCCATCGAACACCTTTGTGGTGAATTAGAATGCCGGCTGCGAGTGCCCGACCTCAGTAACCCACTGCAATGTTCCAACATCTAGTGGAAAGCCTTCCCATAAGACTGTTATAGCAGCAAAGGGGGGACATACTCCATATTATTGCCCATGATTTTGTAAGGAGATGTTAGATGAGCAGGTGGCCATGTACGTTAGGTCATGTAGTGTATAAAACACAGGGGGGAAAAAATCATGTTTTTCACTGCACTGGGCCTTTAACAATAATGTTGATTTGTCTTCCTCTCAGGGAGGCCTTGATATCGAGACCAGACAAGTTTTCATATGACGTCATAAAATCCAAGCGACTAAGGTAAAGTTCATTCTAACCTGTATTCTTTCAGTCACAGAGGCTAGATAAATATTCAACCATATAACATGCCTTTATGTAAGTTGAAGGGATGATATGGAAGCATTTCATGGATTGAGACTGTCCTACTGTACATGCTGTGGTGTCACTGTCAAAATGGTCCCCCATGAAAACCTGTCACATGAGACTTACTCCCTCCGTGCAGTCATCTCTTAGCGCTTACGAACAACCCATGATCAGACCTGCTGCCCAGTTTGAATAGCTTCTGTAATTGACAGGCTAAGGATTGTAAGTTATCTGACATACACTAGGATCATGATGGGCCAGTCGAACAAGATGTACCCTAATCGAACATAAGCCCCTCCCCAAACGAGACCGTTCAGATCTGCCATTGGTGGCTTGCCTTCTCTTTCAGAAACATCAAGCCAATGGAGAGCTGGTCAAGATCATGGGGGACTTCACGGAGGAGGCTGGCGAACCGTGCCTGTTGAGTGCCAGCAGTAAAGGGGATGACCTTCTGGCCATGATGGATGGGCTGTGATAGTTACCATGGTGACCAGTATCCGAGGGCTCAAGGCTGAGTTGGTTAGGAACGGTGTGTTCTACTGTAGGACAGTGTCTTGTCTGCTGTGCTGTGCTGTGTCGTCTGTCTCACTCTGCAAATATGGCAGCTGTCCAACAAAAGCACACACAACACAAACCTCATCTTTGTTTGTCTGTCAAGCTTTTCGATGCTGATGTGACGTGAGCAGGTCACTTAATTTGTTCAGCAAGGACCAACTGTAAACTGTCTGCAAGACTGTGCATTTTGCAAAAGAGAGAGTGGGGAAACTTCATAAGCTTGAATATACACTCGGTGGCCAGTTTTGTTTTAGGTACACCCATCTTGTACCGGGTTGGACCCCTCAGTAGCCATGAAGTGATGCACCTGTTTAGCAACAATGTTTAGATACGCTCTGGCATTCAAATGTTGATCAACTGGTATCAAGAGACCTAACTTGTGCCAAGAAAATATTACCCACACCATTACACCACCGCCACCACCCTGCACCGTTGACACCAGGCAGGATGGGGCCATGGACTCATGCTGCTTATGCCAAATCCTGACTCTGCCATCAGTATGACGCAACAGGAAACGCGATTCGTCGGACCAGCCAACGTTTTTCCAACTCCTCGGTTGTCCAGTGTTGGTGATCGCGTGCCCACTGGGGCCGCCGATCATTTTTTTGTTCAGCTTATAGGAGTGGAACCCGGTGTTGTCTGCTGCAATCCCTGACAAGGATCGACATGTTGTGCACAGAGATGTCGTTCTGCGTTCAGAGATGCCCTTTGCCACGTAACTGTTGTACTGCTCTGTTATATGTCTGTTTGTGGCCCACCTGTTACCTTGAACAATTCTTGCCATTCTCCTTTGACCCCTCTCATCTGCGAGCTGTTTTTCACCCGCAGGACTGCTGTTTTTACTTTGTTGCACCATTCTTGGTAAACCCTAGACACTGTCGCGCATGAAAAGCCCAGGAGGGCGGGCGTTTCTGAGATCCTGGATACGGCACACCTGACACCAATGATCATACCACGCTCAAAGTAGCTTAGGTCTCCTGTTTTGCCCATTCTAACGTTCAATCGAACAGTAAGCTGATGCCTGTCTGTCTGCTTTATATAGCAGGCCATCAGACTCACTGTCTGAAAGAGCGATCCATTTTTTGTGAACTGTACCTAATAAACTGGCCGATGTGTATTTTGTGCTTTTATGGTGGTAATCTCAAGTTGTTGTTTTTTAAGTTATAGATAGTAGAGAACTGTTGTATTTGGTCACACTGAAACATCAATTGGAGTCGTTGGGACATATTTGTTCCAATTCAATCAACGGTTTTGTATTTAAAGTTGACATTCCGTGGATGTCACGTTAAACAATATTTCTTATTACTTTTCCTCCCAGATAAATGGCAACTTTCTCTTTGGGGCGGCAGGTAGCCTAGTGGTTAGAGTGTTGGGCCAGTAACCGAAAGGTTGCTAGATCGCATCCCAGAGCTGACAAGCTGAACAAGGCAGTTAACCCACTGTTCCTAGGCAGTCATTGTAAATAAGAATTTGTTCTTAACTGACTTGCTAGTTAAATAAAAAATAAAAAAAATATCACCTCATGATGTTAATATAATGCTGTTTTCTCTATCACATATCTGCTGTAATACAGTATTTACAATTTTGCTAATCTGATTTACTCTGTCTGACTGAGTAATTAAATAATGAACCTAAACTAGAGGGTGTCAAACTCAATTCCTGGAGTGCCTTGTATCTGCGGGTTTTCGCTCCTCTCATCTAGTTCTCTAGGCCTTAATTTGACACACATTGAAAGAAAATGACAAAAAACAGCAAACACACAACCTTCCAGGTATTTAGTTTGACAACCCTGAGACTGGTAGAACTGAAAGAAACCCAAGTGCACTTGTCATTGTAATTCAAAACCATGGATCCCAAAACATATTTTGAGAAAGTTCTACTGTACCTAGATTTTTCTTTTTGTATGAGATAAATAGATACAGTATGTTTAGGGTGACCTTTAGTGTCTTCAAATAACGGAAGACAAATCATTTGTAAATATATTGTATGTGAATTATTACAATATGTCAGCATCAAATGGGATGCTATAGGTTAATGGAGTAAGTGTGACACAACACTAATGTAACCACAATGTATCAAAACAGATGACAGATGGACCAAGATGTATATTTATGGAATTATTTACTTATTTATCATGAGGTGTACTTTTGTATTTTTTTTCAGGTGAAATATTAAATATAACATTTAAAAAAGATATATACAGTTGAATTCAGAAGTTTACATACACTTAGTTTGGAGTCATTAAGACTCGATTTTCAACCACTCCACAAATTCCTTGTTAACAAACTATAGTTTTGGCAAGTTGGTTAGGACATCTACTTTGTGCATGACACAAGTATTTTTTCCAACAATTGTTTACAGACAGATTATTTCACGTATAATTCACTGTATCACAATTCCAGTGGGTTAGAAGTTCACATCCACTAAGTTGACTGTGCCTTTAAACAGCTTGGAAAATTCCAGAAAATGATGTCAGGCTTTAGAAGATTCTGATAGGCTAATTGACATAATTTGAGTCAATTGGAGGTGTACCTGTGGATGTATTTCAAGGCCTACCTTCAAACTCAGTGCCTCATTGCTTGACATCATGAGAAAATCAAAAGAAATCAGCCAAGACCTCAGAAAAAAAATTGTAGCATCCCCAAGTCTGGTTCTTCCTTGGGAGCAATTTTGAAACACCTGAAGGTACCACGTTCATCTGTACAAACAATAGTACGCAAGTATAAACACCATGGGACCACACAGCCGTCATATCGCTCAGGAAAGTGGCGTGTTCTGTCTCCTAGAGATGAACGTACTTTGGTGCAAAAAGTGCAAATCAATCCCAGAACAACAGCAAAGGACCTTGTGAAGATGCTGGAGGAAACTGGTACAAATGTATCTATATCCACAGTAAAACGAGTCCTATATCGACATAACCTGAAAGGCCGCTCATCAAGGAAGAAGCCACTGCTCCAAACCCTCCATAAAAAAGCCAGACTATGGTTTGCAATTGCACATGGGTACAAAGATTGTACTTTTTGGAGAAATGTCCTCTGGTCTGATGAAAAAAAAATAGAACTGTTTGGCCATAATGACCATCGTTATGTTTGAAGGAGAAAGGGGGAAGCTTGCAAGCTGAAGAATACCATCCCATGGGGGAGGCAGCATCATGTTGTGTGCGTGCTTTGCTGCAGGAGGGACTGGTGCACTTCACAAAATAGATGGCATCATGAGGAGGGAAATTATGTGGATCGATTGAAGCAACATCTCCAGACATCAGTCTGGAAGTTAAAGCTTGGTGGCAAATGGGTCTTCCAAATGGACAAGACCCCAAGCATACTTCCAAAGTTGTGGCAAAATGGCTTAAGGACAACAAAGTCAAGGTGTTGGAGTGGCCATCACAAAGCCCTGACCTCAATCCTATAAACATTTTTTGGGCAGAACTGAAAAAGCGTGTGCGAGCAAGGAGGCCTACAAACCTGACTCAGTTACGCCAGCTCTGTCAGGAGGAATGGGCCAAAATTCACTCAACTTATTGTGGGAAGCTTGTGGAAAGCTACCTGAAACATGTGAACCAAGTTAAACCATTTAAAAGCAATGCTACCAAATACTAATTGAGTGTATGTAAACTTATGACCCCCTGGGAATGTGATGATATAACAGCTTAAATAAATAATTATCTCTACTATTATTCTGACATTTCACATTCTTAAAATAAAGTGGTGATCCTAACCTAAGACAGGGGATTTTTACTATGAATAAATGTCAGCACCTGTGAAAAACTGAGTTTAAATGTATTTGTCTAAGGTGTATGTAATCTTCCGACTTCAACTGTATGTTATTAAACTATATATATGAGAGAGAAATGTCATAATAAATAGATTGAAAAGTAAATAAATATGAAACTCTCATTGGCTTTGTTTAATTTATGTACTGTGTTAATTTATATTTAAAGGGGAAATCGGCAGTTGATACATCCTGTGTTGGACTTATACATTCATTATATTTACCCATTGATTCTACATTTCTCCTGGCCCAATCCTGAGCTTTTTACCAAAGCAGGTGAGGTGCCTGCTTTGTTATTGTTTCAATTGTGGATTGGCCCTTTTATGTGCCCTTGATGATGCAATAGAGTGCTTCTCTACAGCTGATTGGGTACTAATGGGGCTCCCGATTAGCGCAGCGGTGTAAAGCACTGCATCTCAGTGCGAGAGGCGTCACTACAGACACCCTGGCTCAAATCCAGGCTGTATCATAACCGGCTGCTATTGGCGACGCATAATTGGCCCACGGTCGTCCGTGTTTGGCCGTCATTGTAAATAAGAATTAGTTAAATAAAGGTTACATTTGTTGTAGTAGAGGAGTCCTGTCGCTAGAGGGAGCTGTTGCTTTATAACTTTTTGCATTTAGTCATGTCTATACTGCTTGACGAGCAGCATGCGAGTGTAGAAAGTATTTTTTTTCAGGAGTTTTCGTTACCTTCAGAGTACAAACAGTTTGCCTTGAGGCAAAATCATGATTCAGCACATTCATTCAATCCCTCCATGTAATTTTCAAGGCAAGAGAGAGGATAATATTGCTCCTAATTTCTTGTCATCTCGTTTATTCTCGCCCACAATGTGACCTCCTTGCCCACACACTGCTGATACATTTAGTTTTTAATTTGTTTTGAATCGAGCAATACTGAAAAAGTTGTTCTCGTTACAGGGGTGACAAGTCTACTCCCACTCCCTGGTTTGTTACTTTATCACTCATTTACCTTTGCATAAAGACACCCACATTGCCCATCTAAAGTCAGTCAACTCATAATACTGGCACCCAGAAACAAATCTGTCACGAAAGACTGTAGTCAACTCGTATCTATAAAAACATCACAGGATTATATGGAACATGGGATTAGCCATCATAACATATAAACCTAATATTGTCCAAAACAAACACTGTCCAAATCTCACCCATCCCAAATGTGGCCTCAACTCCCTCCTTGTCTGCACCTACAATTAATATTGCAATAGAAACAGCACAATGCTTTACCTGCATGGTGTTGGGTTATTTGAGTGCCTCCACAAATAAAGTCAAAGAGAAACAGATAGTCTGGGCATGTCTCTGAAGAACCCTCTCCCTCAGTCAACTACTCACCCACACATTCTCTCTTTCAATCACTCACTCACACACACACACACACACACACACACACACACACACACACACACACACACACACACACACACACACACACACACACACACACACACACACACACACACACACACACACACACACACACACACACACACACACACACACACACACACACACACACACACACACACACACACACACACACACACACACACACACACACACAGCGAGAGCGACACAAGATCAGTGCATACCAAGCAGTCAAAACATGCTGAGACATGGCTGTGCTGAATGGACCTGAGGGTGGGGGATTCAGGTGACGCCTTCCTAACAGTCTGCTGGGGAGAGAGAGAGAGACGTCAGACCAGCGCCTTACCCAAGGGCATGGTTTCTTTGGAAAACAAAGTCACTGAAGCACTCCCTCTCCTCTGCTACTCAGCTCCAGGTTGTTCCTGTGTTCTCAGTCTGATTATTTTCTTAAACAAGGGTTAAATAACAAACAAACCAAGAAAAATATACATTATATTCCTAAAACAATCATTCATTATGTTTCATGTTTTAATTAAAGCATGTAAAAAGAGAATGTGCAATATCCATGGATGCAAATTGCAGACTCTTACAAGGCTGGGTGACTTCCCACAAAATTCAATAGAACACGAGAAGGACATGGTATGTCCCTCTCTACCTCTAAGCTCACCTAAGGTATGATTCACAGTTTCCTCATCAAAAGCTGTGGGCTGGACACTGTTTACCACACAGGCTGACAAGTGTTTCATGTGGCCAGGGGCATACGCTGTGCTGAGTCAACACAGGAAGACTAGTGCAGCCCAAATCACTTTGTGCCCTTTATATCCCCTGTACCCACCCACTGGATTGAAACTAGTAGGTGGGGGAGGGATTATTGTTCCAAAAGAGGGATACTAAATTTGGATCAGCATGGGAGGATCTGCTTGTAGAAGGATTCATTTTTTGGGGGGCCAAAGGAAATGTTAGCATAACAGGTCAGGGAGGAAAGGGAGCACATTTCAGACACATGGAACTATTCTTTTTCAGAGTGGATCTACACCTATCATTTATGCTTCTAAGATTGCTAATCAATCAAATACATGTACTGTATGTATAATTGTGTAATACTCAAATGATCTCGAACAATATGTACGATACGTACGACAGGCATGGATTACAATGAAGGTGTAGATATGTTTGGGAGTTAAACCAAAAGCATGCTATCCATCTGAGTAAAGATGAGGATAATGAAAGGAGTATAAAGTTATTGTAGCCTATTCCATTCTCAAGGGACATTCCTCTCCCTTGCTAGATCCTTTCTCATGAATGGAGGAATTGTCAGCAATCAAGGATATAAGGTTAGAATTTCACTAAGGCACCAAGATATCACAGCATGTGAATGGAGTGTAATGCTGGGCTTTTTTGTTGCCACTGATTAGTTATGAATGGATACAATATTTGCCTCCTAGCTCACAATTTACTTTTTAATTTGTGTAGAACAAAGTTGTGAAACCATGTGTGCATTTTGAAACTATATCGAATTTGAATTTGACACATAGTTGAACACTGAACCACTGCTCAACGTCATGTCATTCCTAGTAATATTATCAAACACATTTCATCAGACGCTCAATCAATCAGCTGCATCTGCTAGACAAAACTACTAAATCAAATTATGTTTTTATTTTTATTGGCCGGGCAAGTCTGTCAGTCATGCAATTTGCGTCATTTCCGTTGTCAGGTGGCGCTGCTATGGAAAGATGCGATCAGAAAGCTGACGAATAGAAGCTGTTCCCGAGTGGTCATTTCGGTAATAGTGGCTAAAACAAACATTGCGCGATATCAACCCTCCATATACGGTCTCCTTTGGTTGGGGGCAACAAACTGCGTATGCACCGAACAAATACTTTTAAAGAAATGTCCATGCTGTAGCATTACAACGCAGACTTTCCTCGGCGTTTCCAGCTCGAGGTAAGTTGTTAAAGAAAAAAAAGACCTGAGTGAGCGAGGTGGCGAACGAGCTCTAGCGGTAGTAACGTTAGTAGTAGCTAGCATGTACTTTGTTTAAATGGACTCCCCGTTCTCCACAATGTGTATTTTTTTTAGCAAACAATGGGTAAATTGAAAACCAAAAATATTAATTAACACGTACATGCACATTTGTCATTGGGGTCGTTCCGATGTGTGAACGGTGTACATTGTTGTAATTCGGGCTAGCTTTGGGTTGCTTGTGCCGAATGGAATTTAGCAGATTTAGCTGACGTTATTTAGGCTACCTAACAGTTTCGCTGACGCCGAGTATCGTACATTATTTTGAAATTAACATAACCACTGTTCCCATGCACTGTATATGCGCTGTGTTTTACTCATTTGTATTCGTTTCGTTTGAGAACTTATTTTGCTACAACATTGCGTTCGGGCGTGGGGCTCGTTTGTAAACGCTCGTGGGTTGTCGGTCAGTCGGTACTATAAATGGTACCTAGTTAGATTTTACTCATGTCATGACACAAGATCAGGATGACTCAATGGCTTTAGGCAAATGGTGATTGTTGGCACTCGTGTCCGTTGTATTGCATCCCTGCGATGCGTGCTCCTTTTCATTCGTTTCAAATGATCGCCTGATACAATGTTGCAACTGACACCCCCTTTGCAACATGCTGTCGTCGTTCCTATGTCTCTAGTTATTTTTTGGTGACCTTGTATGGCCAAGTGCATTCAAAGTGTAACAAAAGGCAGCCAGCTGCAAGATGGTAGGTAACCATAAGAGCGCAGAGGGCAGCTGAGGTTTCATCCAGGTACATCATCATGCCCATTACGAGCTAGCTAGGTATATTTATCATGATGTCCGATATAGAGGGTGATTGACTTGTGCAAGAAATCCTTTGTTCAACATCGACCCCACGTGATTTGTATGAATCATCTCCTCTGACAACATTGTGATAGCTTGGACTATTATTTTTCAATTATTTATCAGGATATAGCCTGGGTTCCAGGTATGAACGTGTAAAAACTGATATTTGGTTCTATTAGATTATTTAGAGACGGCTCCTTTAGCTAGTGTTTTAGCTAATTATTTTGTTTTGCAACAGAGCACGGTGTGAAATGCTTGATTCATGCTGCTATAATAGGACGTGAGTGAATCTCCAGTCATCTATGGTGGCCGTGTGTGCTCTCTCTAGCTATTTAAAGAGCGCATGTTCAGCGTGGGAGATTCTCTCTGGTGCCTTGTGTCTGATATGATTCAGTAGGCTATGTTCCTACTCTCTCTCAGTACAGTCAGCATCAGATAAAACTGCATCTTAGCATGCCATTGCGCTGAAGTTATTATTGCGAATCATTGTGCTTTCCTCGGGTGGTTTGACCTTTTGGTTCTTGAACTATTGGTAGTTGGCTTCCATCACCAAACTAATCTGAAGTCATGTTGTGAGCTGCCCATTTCAGGCAAGCCTAAGGTGCATGCGTTACAGTAAGGTAATTGTTTTGTCAAATGGTTTTAGGGCAGTACAGTGCTCTTGTAGAAATGCACATCACAACCTGTCGGCTCTTATTCAGTTAATAATAGTTCTTGTTGGACAGTCATTTTAGCAGCATACCCTGTGTACCATTCCATCTTTGCAAATTGCAATGGCTAACATTTAGTTTAGCCGACTCGTGTAAATAAATGGTATGTTGATTGATAGAATATGCTGCTCTCCTACAGTTGCACATGTGACTGGGAGTCATGAAAAGCACTGTTCATAAGCCTCCCTGGGTGATTGATGACTGGTTGAGATGGTGAAAGACATGATTACGACACAGTCTGCTGTTTGGTATCTGAAAAAATCCTCATAGAAGTGAGAATTTGTGTAGGCCCACTTTGACTGCTGCAAACTGTCCTGTCCTCACCGGAGCCAAACTGTGACCCATGGTGGAACAGTTTCAAAATGGAAAGATGTCTTGTTTTCCGTGGCTTCGCTGTGTTGGCTAATGTGTGAGTATTTTGACTAGTGTTGCCAGTAATGCAGTTAGTTTTTTGGGTGTGTGTCAGTTTCCAATGTCTACTCATGCAGGTAATTCAAATGAATTGTTATTGCCCTCTATGCTCCCACTTTTATCAGCCTGAATCTTCTCGCTCTGGAACATCTGTAGTCGGGTTGAACTTGTACTGGCATGTGTCCACTAAAGATCTAATGTCACCACAATCCTGTCTTTAGACACATTGACCTATCACCTTTGTGCTGTAGTTTCACTACAGGAAGTCGCACATTGTTTTCACTCTGAAACGATGCCTCCTTTTTTACACTCTAGGACATGTCAGTTTGCACTCTTATTGGTGTCATTCCTCTGACATTTTAGAGTTTTTGACAAAACCTACTCCATGATAACCCTGGGGTGACTGAACTGAGTGATCCCCCCCCCCCCTCAGTTGGTTCTGAGCATTACTTTCCTGTTATGGGAACCAGAGTGTGTTTTATCGCTTAGGAACTCATTTTAGACAGGCAGCAAAAAAGCAAATACCTCTCAAAGATAGAATACCATAGGTCCTATAGAGGTAGGTATGTTACTGTAAATAGATGTCACAATGTCACACACAGGTTCCCCTGGCATGTGCCTTCAGTTCCTTATCGGAAATGGTAGGGTTGGTATTTAATTTTCTGTCATGAAAAAAGCCATGAGCCCAACCTTTTATGGGAAACTGTCTTCTGAGAGGAAGTCGTATCCTTTTACTGTCAATGGTTATAACTCGCCACATAGCCTAGGCCACAGATTTAGAGAACCGCAAACCAGTGCAGATTAAGTTTCAAGTTTTAATGTCACGTGCACTAGTATAGTGAAATGCCTTTCTTGCAAGCTCCAAACCAACAATGCAGTTATCAATGTAGTACTAAACATGTCATAGAGAAGCTATATAGAGTCAGTTCCAATCAGGATCAGGATATATCAGTAACAGAGTAGCGGCAGCATACATGCTGAGTGCATGTGTGTGGTGTCCGTATAAATGTGTATGTTGGAGAGTCCTGTGAGTGTGTGTGTAGACAGTGCAAAAATAAAAGGGTTAACCCAGTCAGTCCTCGTAGCCATTCTGTTAGCTATTTAGCAGTCTTATTGCTTGGGTATAGAAGCTGTTCAGGATCCTGTTGGTGTCAGACTTGATGCACCGGTACCACTTGCTGTGTGGAAGCAGAGAGAACAATCTATAGCTTGGGTGGCTGGTGGCTGGAGTCTAACAATGTTCTGTGCCTTCCTTTCACACCGCCTGTGTGAAAGAGCTGCAGCAGGATTTTCAGAAAGTAATTGCAAAGGATAAAATGAAAAAGGATGTATGCGCAAAATAGTATTCAGCCTAGCCCTTATTACATGTTTTGCCATCTTTAGCATTTCACCAGAATTCCACCCTTGCAGGATTTTATGTTGCAGTAATCCTACTGCGTTCTGCATCGAGGCATTTGCCATTCAATGTCAGTACATGGATGTTTTGTTTGCTTGCCACATTGTGAGGATTTAAAGCTGAGGTGCCATCTCTCTCACCAGAGAAGACATCTGAATGAACCTATAATGGCTAGCCATTCACACTGTGTTAGTAAACTTGTGGGAGCGGTTTCCTAACGTGGTTGGGCGGGATAAAAGCCTCCTCTCTCATACCACAAGACCGTCTGCTGCATTAGCCAAGTCAATAGAGAACTTCTGGAGAGACCCAGGTATAGTCATGCAGTTTCAGGGATGATTGAGAACTAACGTACTTTCTACTGTATGACACATTGACAGAATTTTGGTCAGAATCTTAGTGTTGGAATTATGCAACTCAAGATGTCTTTTTTTCTAGTGGCCTGGAAGAACGTCAAGACCGTATCAGTTTGAAAGTTTTGCTTCCCTATGGTCACATTTCTGTCCCAACACTACTTAATGTGCCTACCTTGATCTGATGTTATCTGATTAGCTTTTTGTCTCTGTTCTTCCTGCAGAGCTCCAGCATGTCTAAGCGGCGCTCATTGGAGAGGGGGGCCGGAGAGACCTCAAGCAGGGCCAGCAAGCTCCTCTGTCCTGGAATAGCTGGAAGCAACGCCAAGAGGGCAGGTCCCTTTGTCCTGGGTAAAGAGATGGGGTTCACGCAGGGGCAGAAAAGGGGAACGGTTGGCCTCTTACAACTGTGTGCGCAGGAAACTAGGAAAGAGGTGGGGGGGATTCAGTTAGCTTGAGGCAAGAATGTGAAGAATTTTTAACATTGGGTAGATGGCTCAGAATCTATTAAGCAAAGTTGCTATTTCTTCAATCTTTTCTGAAAATGTCAACTTAACTTTGTTAAATGTTAGCATAAGTTCTCCTGTCTGCTAGATGACGTGTAAAATAACGTTATGTTAGGGGGGGTTGAAGTTTGCATGCCTCTTAATGGTTTGCATTAGGACACACACACTCTTTACCTTTTGGTCATGCAGCTGTTGCCACTTCTTCCTTACAGGGCCTCGTTTGGGGAACTCGCCCGTGCCAAGCATAGTGCAGTGTCTGGCCAGGAAGGATGGGACGGATGACTTCTACCAGCTAAAGGTGAGTGGACACACTCGGACTGTTTCTTTTGAATGATTTCTTTTCACTGTTTGATGGAGATGAGTTAGTGTCTTCAAACAATAGCTAGTTAGCTACAGTGTCCCAATAGCCTTCTGAAACTTTGACCTTCCTCAACAGACATCTTTGTTAGTGTTCAGTTATTTCTTTACGGCCCTATTTGAGTGCAGCAGCCTGCTCGTGCTTGGGTGGAAGACAAACTGTAGAGGCAATTTGTTTATTGGGGCAATCCAATAATCTGTTTAACACACAAGGTGTTTTAGGAGGTGGAGTGAAAAAGTGGCCTGTCTCATGAGTGTGTTGACCGTAGTATTTAGGGATGTGTTTTTGCGCTGGATAAAATGAAACCAGCATGAAAAAACATTTATTTTAGTAAATACTTTCTTTTTATTTTTTATTAAATGATAATTTTCTTAACTGCATTGTTGTTTAGGGGCTTGTAAGTAAGGGTTTCACTGTAAGGTGGAACACCTGTTGTATTCGGCACATGTGACAAATAACATTTGATTTGATGTGCCAAATATGCAGGCCTGTTTTGTCCCCTCTGGCTCTCAACCCCCTCTTCCTAAGTTCTTTCCCAAGGCCTAGATCAGCTGCTGGGGTCAGCTGTTATGGTACATCTTTAGGCATTGTTGTGGGGTGACGACTTCATGTGGTTCATTGTTCAGGGATTTCTCCCCAGTCCCAGAGCGTCTGTGCTCGTGACCTCGGGGTCAAATTCATTATGGGACACAGTAGTAAGATGTTTTGCAATGGGAAACCAAAAACCAAGTGTTTCTTATTGGACACATCTAGGTAGGCCCTCCCTGTTTGAGTCAGTTTTCTTCCTTTTAGTTCCTAATGAACACGACCTTGCTGCTGCTTTCTGTTGTAGATCCTGACGCTGGAGGAGCGGGGAGACGCGACCGGGGAGACCCAGGAGGAGAGGCAGGGGAAGATGCTGCTGCACACCGAGTACTCCCTCCTCTCGCTGCTCCATAACCAGGATGGAGTGGTGCACCACCATGGTCTGTTCCAGGTAAATAGCAAGAGTTTACTTTGTGCACCACAAACTTTCAGGTACATTGCTTGGCGCTGCAGCCAATTGTAATGTCTTTCAATGTTGAGAACTTCACAGACCTGTACTGAATTACTGTGATTGTACATTATTCTTTCTGATGAGAGACTTGCATAGTTTTCTACCAACGACCCAAAGACACCCCTTCAGGGAAAAACATTCTATTCACACCCCCTCCCTACCAACCGCACTGCACGATCCAAGTCCAGTGGAGCTTAGAGATACTTGAAGCACCTTTTTTTTCTTCTAGCATTCACTTTCCCAGCCATCCACTCTCACAGTGACTCAGCCTCCCGCCCTTCCCATATCTTTATAACTTTGTTATTGTTCCATCTGTCGCCTCTCTTTCACAACCCTATTCCTTCTCGACACGCTCTTCCTAAAATAGCTACATTGAGCCGTGAGGCTGCGGCGTGATTCATTCAAGGCTTCAACAATGGTATTGATTGGTTTATTATAGTTCCGCCTCCAAGCGGACCAGTTAATAATGATTTGTCTCAGAAAGCCTTTAGAGGCCCAGCCATCTAAATCTGGACAAACCAATACCATTGGGGACGGGGACAGTGGTTCGCTCTGAGAAGAATGACCTTTGTATTTCATCTAAATCCCCCCCCCCAGACTGTGTTCTAATCACATTGGAGATGGGATGGTTGTACACATCACTGAGCCCTGTCATCTCCTCCACTGTTCTCTCTCTCTCTCTCATAGCTGATTGAAGCCAGGTTGGAATTTCACTCGGCAATGGAAGAGGTGATGGCTTATGACGCATACGATTTGGATGCCGTTCAATTGTCATGTCTTTTGTCAGAATCCATATTATTTCTTACATGCTTCTAAAGAGATGCCTCAGAGTTGTATTGTTCATGGCACACCGTAGCAAAATGTTTTGCAATAGAAAACCAACATTTTATTGGACAACATTTTATTCTGTTTCGTGGCTTTTTGTTTTGTGCTTACTGAACACTACCCATATCAACCGATTGTAACACGCACAGATAAAGGATACAGTCTCTTCTCTAATCACCCTAACCAACCCGCTCTCTTCCCTGTCCACTTTAGGACCGGGCGTACGAGATTGTGGAGGACCCGGAGGCCAACAATGGCAAGGTGCGCCGACTGAAGAAGCGGATCTGCCTGGTGCTGGACTGCCTCTGTGCGCACGACTTCAGCGACAAGACTGCGGACCTCATCAACCTGCAGCACTACGTCATCAAGGAGAAGCGCCTGAGCGAGCGCGAGGCCATCGTCATCTTCTACGACGTGGTGCGCGTGGTGGAGGCCCTGCACAAGGTGAGACCGACTACCAACAAAACACGTACAGCACGTTTGAGGGGATCAGTTTGAGGAAGATGAGACGCAGAATCGCTAATCATGATCACAATGCGTATGCCTAATTATTTGGAATGTGGGGGGATTTGTAGATCAGTGATTCAACTCAGTCCGACTACAATGTAGCTGTTTTGAACGTTCCATCTGCTTCTTGACTAGGGTTCAGTCTGCTATGTACTTTGCAGATTTCCCATTTTCATTATCTGATGGCCAGTTGTTTTGGAAGTTTAATGATTTGTAGATCAGATTATCTGGTCAGTGCCTATTGCCTTCACAGGCTGACCTTCAAGATCAAGTAATTGGTCACTGACTTGACTGTATAGTCGTCGAGAGCCAAGATGACTCATAGCTTTGACAATTTGTTTTTGAAAGATGTATTATGTAAGTGTGTTTTCTTTACGGTCTCCAACTTAAGTCTTGGGCCTGTTCAGACAAGTCAAAATGTTGTTACATTTTTGTTATGGAGCCCCTCCGATGAGTCATCATCCAAGCTAAACCGCTCCTATAGAGCAGTAACAGCATTGACTTGAGTTGCTTTTGTACCAGTGCTTCATTCAACAGCAGTCTGATAGTGACATATCTGATCCGTCTCTACCTCTTTCACCCTGCAGAAAAACATTGTGCACCGAGACCTGAAGCTTGGAAACATGGTGCTGAACAAACGGTAAGGACTCAGTCACGCTTTCATATTTGGTTCAGCCATGCGAGATGCCCCATCCAGTGTGTATCCAGTGTTCAACTGGCCTTCATCCCGAGCAGGGTCAAGTCCTCGCAGCCTCAAGGAAGAGCGAGATATCCAAGCCCAGTCCCCCTTCACCCCTCTTTCTTTCTCTTGCGCTCTACATTTTCTCCCCCAACCCCTATCACGTACGAGTCAGTGACTCATTCCCTGTGGTTGGGTTTTGGAAGGCAGTGATGGGAACCTGGTGAGGAAAAAGAGGGTGCGAAGAACGTGCCCTCTTACTTTGTTCTCTCTGGAAGAGAGGGGGGGGTGGAACCGCACATGGTTGGAACTCTGGCTCGAGTGCACATCCGGTCACAGTTGTGCTGCCGGGGATCTGATAGGCCCTGCAGAATGCAGCCAGCTCCTTATCCATAAAGCCCCCTTACCAAACCCCCCCCCACTTTCGGTCTTATGTTCCAAAATTTGAGGTTGTGTTTTACATTGAATAAAAGTACAGACTATGGGATTCAAAATGGTACATCATGCACTGTAGTTGGAGAAATAAGCGTGTCCCGTTTAGGAGAAGGGCATTCAAACATTTAGCCGCGATTTCACATGCTCTACATTAATCCTTGGAAAACGTATATTTAGAAAAGGAATACTTTCACTGATTCATTGCCAAATGAATTCTCTGTACATCTCACCAAGTTTCCTGATTAGGCAAACCATTAACAGTATTAAATTGCCTATTGTTGTAATTTAAAAAACCTTTTACATGGAACTACAGTGCTGCTTTGTTTTACACCCGGTAAGCCTTAAGAACCAACCAAGAATTCAAGTCAACACGTGACTGGAAATATTTCAAGATTAAAGTACTTTAACTTCCAAGTGCTAAAGGTAGTAGCCTAAAATTAGAGAACTTAACACAAGGGCTTAGGTAAAACAGTGTCTAGGCTTTTATCATGAGATTGTTTGAGTGAATTTTTCAAGTTATGTTATGAACAAACTGAACATTTCTCTCTTGCTCTTTGGAGCAGGACGTGTAATTGTCTGGCCTTTTCATTGCAAAAGTCCTGATCTTCTCAAAAATGTGTTTTGCCTGGTTGTGTCCATTCCAGAGGATGCTTGCTCATCTTTGGGAGGAAGGACATCATTGTTACCCAGCAGCGGAAACCTAGTTCCATCAGAGTGAAAGCTCCGTGGCCACAACAGGCTCCAGACAATTTTAAGCTTGTAAAGGAGAAAGGCAGACACAAATGAGACATTAAAACCTTGCATACCAGCAATAACATTCTTTGAACCCCAAGCAATAAGCTCAAGTACAAAGAAAAAATACCTGAAGTGCTGCTTGTTTGTCTCCTTACACTGCTGAAAGACAAATTCCAGAACAATAGGTAAAAAAACGAATTAATTCACCTCCTATAGCTTGTTATTGCCTGTTACTAAAATGCCCGGTACACACACAACCGGCTTCCAGCCAAACAATGGCATTGCAGACATTACAAGACAATTAGCAGTAGGCTAGATGTATATGGTATTCATCTTGCCTAAACAGACTTACCATGGTTACCCCATGGATTCTTTTTGTCTGGCTGAAGTCGCCCTAAAAAACAATGCCATATTCTCTACAAGCCAGAATGTTGAATGAAATTATATTTACACTTTTACCGGTTGTATATGCTGTTGATAGGTGGTGGAGATTGTGTATCCGCAGGATAGTGATGTTTACCTTACTTTTTGCTGTGCTGGTAGTTTCTGTCACTTGCATTTTCAATCTCTTGACGTGACACACTATGTAAACAATAACCAAATGTAACCGGAATGTTGTCCTCTGACACGTTCCCTCACAATCAGCTGGATGTGTTTGGGGTTTGTGTTTCATGTGCGAATTGCATCAGTTTAGAAAATAACAACTGGAAATACAGACGGCGTACTAAAGGTTGGGTTGATAACACTTCCCTGTGGATATTTTGCATCAAATTACCTCTGACATAGGGACAACATCGGTGGACAGCCGGTAAAGTAAGTTGAAATAAAGTTTGTTCATCATTCTGACTTTTTAATGGGACTGTTCTGGAATGCTGAGCCTACACGTTAGAGACGAGAAACTATTTCACTCTCGAATTCTAAACGAGGCTAGTATTAAGCTAGTTGAACATGTGTAGATAGCTAGTTATTTAGCCATTTAATGTGTCCCCGTCACTTAACTTGGGGTTTGATTAGCTTGCTAGTCGATTAGCATTCGCATCAGTGGCTATTTTCGGTAGCTAGCTAGTTAAACATAATAAACTGACACGCATATTATCGTCATGGCTTTGCACATCAGCAATCGACTAACTGCAGAATGCAACTGGCCATCTCAGCTAGCTAGCCGCCTATTACGTTACCTGTATGCAACTGTCTAGCTAGCTAACAATGTAAATGACTTTTTTTATACAGTTGAGACTAACTCTTGGTTTTAACTGTAAGCTCTTAACTGTTAGAATATGATTCATGACAGACATAAAAGTATATATATATATATATATATCTTCCCACTCTGTTTTAAAACAGACTGCTTTTGCCACAGAAGAAAGCGCTGTGTCGAGACCAGCTGTATTCAGGACCACTGTTATTTAAAGCTGTAGCTACACTTTGCATGCCATTGATGAAAATGAGTTAATCCAAAGGAGTTTACAAATATCTGCGGTAGCAGAGAGGACGTGCCATGTGACAGGGAAGCCTCGAGTGACAATTGCTCTTTCTTGGGAATGACCCACACCCTTTATCTCAACCAATCATGGCTAGGCAATATTCTGTATTTTCTCCAGGGTGAAACCGCTTCGTGATTTCACATTTTATATATATACATTTACAGGTTACGTACAAGTTTCTTATTAAGAAAGTTCACATTTTCAAAAAGGCATTTCTGCAACAACAAAAATGCATGGAGAAGAGAATTTTAAAAAAATTTTTTTTAACTTTTGAATGCCTGGTGTGATCGGGGCACATATGCGCAGAGTGTGTGTGTGAATGGAGTGCATGCTAGTGAGGACGGTGGGGGGTTGTGCACTAGTGATCTGGGAACAAATCAAAAGTTGCATATTGAAGACACATTTCAGTTGAACCCCCTTTCCATGTTAAAATATTATTTTTGACGGTATTGTATAATTTTGACCTTCGCAATATTGTTTTCTTGCTAGTTTGCTGTACCTGCACCAAAACGGAAACATTTTTCCTTCATAGCTAGTTCTCCTTTCTGTGAATAGGGAGACTATTTGTTTTCAGCACTTATTTCCATATCTGATCAGAACTTGTTTACTCATCCTCTCGCTCGTCCCTCTGTAGCAGATATATTTGGAGCATTGAATCACAATACATATCGTATCGGCACCTAAATATCGTATTGTGAGGTCCGTGTCAAATCCCAGCTTTATTGTGCACCCAGAGCCTCTCAACCCTGCTGGATGTCTTTATTTTTGTTGTATGTTTTTAAAGACACAGGTTTCTTTTTTTTTTTTTACAGTGAATGTGTTTTTAGCTGTTATCTTGAGCCCATGAAATGTAGGAGTATGCTAGTGACTGTTTTGATCAACACAGTGCAGGCTTTTTCAATTCCTCTTGGCTCCATGTGCTCATAGTATGTCTATGTGTAGACTATTAAACAATTGAGAGTGGCATATTCATGGGTCTGAATGGGTTTCATTCATGCATATACATTCATAACTAAATACTAGTGCCCATACATCACCTAAAATCATATTAGCCACTGCAAGGAAGTGTTTACTACCTCAATTCCTTCTCTTTTGCTCTCCCCCCCCCATTACACATGAACATACTGTGCAGCAGTGCATCCCAATCCGGGTCAATTTAAGGCTTGATGATTTGTTGAATTAAGCCAAAACAAAAGTGGTCAACCCTTTGGATCCTCAGGACCAGGACTGGGAAACACTGCTGTACACACTGGGAACTGAGCCGGCCTGTGTCTGTAATGGTGAGCCCTGTAAAAAAAAAAATCAAAGTGCAATTATTGTACCATATATTTTATTTTAGCTGTATAGATCAAAACACTTGGCTCTGCTGTTGGCATCACACAATTTAGAAAGACCATTCTATTTATGTGGTTGGAATACAGTGGGCACTTGGAATGCAGTTTTGTTTGGTATGACAACTAATAGGAAAAGGGGAGGAGTTGGTATGACAGTAGGAACCAAAGTGTTGGTCAGGGTTTCCCATGGGACCCTAATTAGATTTAAATCTGTACATTCACAAATTTAATATTCTTTATCTTTTCCTCTCTGATTTTAAGAACAAGCTGTTGTACAACCAATGCTAATCTACTCCCACTGGTACCAAGCTGTATTAGAGCAAAAGTTTGCTAGCAAGATTTGCCTTATCTCAGTGGAGTTACCTAAATTCAGCAGCTTGGTAAGACCAACAAACTTGTGTTTTGCAGAGAGCAAGTTACACAAATGAATAATAGAAAATGTGGATTTTTATATAAGTGAATAGCTACATCGTTCATGTTTGGACAAATCTGTTGTGCTTTCTGTTCAGTCAATACATGCATAGATTGGTTGGTTGTTTAGCAACAAAATAAAGGCGTGCGCAACTATGGAGGGTGGAATAGAAGGGGTTGGCTTAGGAATGACAACATGTAAGCTATATTTCATCTGTTTATTAACATTTGCACCATGAGCAATTCTCTCAAATACATTGTTAGTTATTGGTTAGCTAGCTAGTGATTATTATTTTTTTTTACCATATTAGCATTAACATGAAATCAGTCAAAACACCTCCAAAACAAGACATTGTATCAATAACATGAAACAAGCCACTTACGATTCCCCACATGGCCGTTTCTTATTCTTTCTAGCAATCTGGCCATCCAGAATTTCAACAACACGCTGACTATGTAGGCGTTCACATCGTTTTCGTGACGTTATCAGCTAACCCATCTATAGTGAATCTAGAACGATATGGCAGCCTCTTGCGACGTGGATGTCAATATCGCAATTTTATATTAATCGTGCATCGCTAGTGAGCACCATTCGGCAGCCGTAGTGGTGATGAAACAAAGTGTTTTGTTCTGGCCGGTGGGGCTGCTGAACGGAGCAGACGAGTGGAACACTGTCCCAGCTGGAGACAAAAGGAGAGGCCTGCCAAAGGCCCTCCATAGCTCAGGGCTGACTCACCATGGACACACACGTCTTTCACTCACTCTCTCACACACACACACACACACACACACACACACACACACACACACACACACACACACACACACACACACACACACACACACACACACACACACACACACACAGCCCTCTATTTACTTTCCCTCCCTCTGTCAGAAGCCTTTTTTTCTCACACACTCTGCTCATTACCTTTTTCTGTTTTTCATGATTCCTTTCTTCCATTCCTTGTCATTGTCTTCCTTTTTTGTCTTTCGCCTTTGCTCTACGTGTTTCACGTGTCCTCGCTGAGTGTGCATGCATACATTATGGGGGCTGGATGGATAGAGATGTATGGAGGAAGGCCTCACCCAGATTTGGGATATGCAACAAACCATTTTACACCAGACACTTGTACATGTGTGAAACAGGACAAATGTAAGCACCCCTATTTGATCTTGGATTACTGTGCACTTTTACCGTTGCCTAATAAACTCCATGCTTTCCCCAGTCCTAGTGGTAGGACGACACAGCATAGCCTATCATCGTGTGAATCCAAGTTTACATCGATATGATTGCTATCATATAAATATTTGTGTGTAAAAGCTGCCATTTCTCGCATAATTAATTTTAGACACAAAAAAGAACCAACCTTGTCGAACAAACAAATTGCCAACATTTAATGTACCTGCATTTCCTGTTTCCATCAGGAAATGCAGTTCGGGTAATTTATCTGCTTGAAATGGATGGAATGAGGCTGTTATTACATCTTGCCAGCAAGTTGTTTTAAGTAGCTGGTGTTTTGTAGGCTAGTAATTTTTAAATTAACTGTTACATTGCGGGTGTACTTTAGGCTTGTACGATGTTTGGTTGATTGCAAACTAGAATTTAGAGGCTGCACTTGTCAGGTCATCCCTCTCTCTCTCGCCCGTCTCTGCACAGTCTTTAGACTGAGTTGTGAATAGTGCTTGTTTGTCAGCATGCATGCAGTCAGCTGACACTTGACGGTGACATCAACATCTCTGCATATATTCCCACTGACTGTGCTGAAGATCAGTTTACACCTGTACAGTCTTCTTCCCTCCACCAACTTCTCCCCGTCCTGCAAAGCTCAGTGTGCTGTATCATTGTCAGGAGTTTGCTTATGCTGGAAATAAACTTTGCAAATCACATTTTTAAAAGGGTTTGGTTGATGGTGCTGGGTTCACAAATAAGTAAAAAAGCAACATTACAAAAATAGGAACATCTTTTAGTAGATTTTCGAAGTCCATCTGTGTTTAAAACTGGAAAGCGAAGTTCACTTTTTTATAATGTAAATTGTTTGATGGGACAAAAGTCATGCACAGGTAAATCCCCAAAATGTTTGAGAAGTCCTTGACCTCACCAAACTGTTGTTTTTCTGAAAATTAAATCTCTATGGCTTCAATTTGAGGGACACTGCTGCTGAATTTATTTTTATTTGTAGTTTTTTTTTTTTGTGCAATTTGTTGAGCTTCATGTGGAGCCAGAGGATGCCATATTCAACCCCTTTCCCACCAGTCAAGTTATTTTGGGCAGGATGGGGGGAGTCACTGGGGATGTGGAGGTTTCTGGTTTCCTGTCTCCTGGGGATCACATGACCAGAAAGTGGAGACGGTGTGGCTCTTTTGGTCCCTCCAGTCCTAAGGGTCCCTCTCACGAGGCGAACACGCTATCTCATTCATGGAGAGGATACAAAGTAAGAATAGCAACCACAGTTGTGTGATGCATGCAGGCAAAAGAAAGGCCCCCTTCATAAAGCAGCTTTTTATCGAGAGCCCTTCAAGCGTCACCTCCTGTCATTGTGAATTCATTATAGACGGCTCATTTTCACAAATCATTTTGAACAGCCTCAGATGGTAGACTGTAGACGAAGGTTTCCTCTTCAAAAAATGTTTTTACAATGTGGCATTTTCTTCACAGCAATTAACCTTAGCCCGAATGTGGCCTTCTGTCTGTGTGAGCAGAATGTGAACTGCATACAGTGTGCAAGTGAGAGAGAATAGGGGAAGCTGCATTGACCTCGGTCCTTGGAGAAACGGGATGTGGGTGAGACCATGATCTTGAGTAGACCATGGTGCTAAATTGCAGTTGTGATTGTGTAGCCTGTGCATGCTTGCGTGTGTGGGTGGACTTAAGCCTGTGTGTGCACTTTTCCTTATGTGCTTTGCATACACATTCGTCAACCCAATGGCATGCAGGATTAGTCATCGAGATAATTATCCCAAACCACAGGTTGACTCACATGTTTGTCAGTGTAGCCTTTTTAAAATGTCCTCTTTCTCTCCATGTTCTGGAAAGGACAGAGATACACACACACACACACACACACACACACAAACAATTTATCTACGATGACTCATGCAAACATCTGATAGGCCTATGATGTTTCTACAGAAACCAATATGATGTCCCTAGCAACAGTGCTTGAGCGCCAGACTGTCTGGAGTTTACCCTAGCAACGGTGCTTGAGCGCCAGACTGTCTGGAGTTATCACTGTCCTCCTGGTTTGGAGTTGTCCCTTCAACTGGTGGTGGTGATCGTATTGTGTTGTTTCTTTTAAACTTCCTTAGTTTTCTTTTAAGATGATGCAAAAGAGTCCATAATGCTATGGTCAGAACTGTGATGGTCAAATTAAGCAGTGAGTGAGCTATGTCTCCCACGTCAGCCAGCATCTGTTTTAATTATTTCATGAAGCACCCTTTGTCTCCCAGACCTACCAAACACTTATTTTTTTGTGTGATGAGGCAAACTTTAACAATCAGGAAGTGAAGTGGAGTGGAGTTTCCTGGGTCATATTAGAGCAGTGGTTCCCAAACTTGTTATAGTCCTCTACCCCTTCAAACATTCAACGTCCAGCTGCGTACCCCCTCTAGCACCATGGTCAGCGCACTCTCAAATGTTGTTTTTTGTCGTCATTGTAAGCCTGCCACACACTATACAATACATGTATTAAACATAATGAGTGAGTTTATGTCACAACCCGGCTCGTGGGAAGTGACACAGAGCTCTTCATAGGACCAGGGCACAAATAATATAATTTAGCTTTTTATTTAGCCATCTTGCATAGAAAACCTTATTTGTTCATCAAATTGTGAATGACTGGCCTCAGGTTAATGAGAAGGGTGTGCTTGAAAGGATGCACATAACTGCAATATTGGGTTTTTGGAGAGAGTCTGTCTTAAATAATTTTCCACAGTCTGTGCCTGTATTTAGATTTCATGCTAGTGAGGGCTGAAAATCCAATCCAAACTCCCAGGGCTTATTTCTTTTCCAATGGTTATGTGAGTGAATGTTTCGTGTTACGAGTACTTTTGCGTATACTGTACAGTCACACTGTGGCTGAGGAAGGGCACTACTCCCAATATAAGTGAACCCCCAAATCAATGTAGTTCTCATCATATTTGCGCCTCTAATGGTCCAACATCCCTGTCTGTTCGGTGGAGGAATTGATGCAGCTCGGCTAAATCAGATTCGCAACTGTCTGTGTCCATGCCAGCTGGGCTAACAACACATGTAGAATTACTGATGCTAGCATTGGATGTGCTCATGGAAGCAGAACCACTTGTCGTCGACAGGTGTAATTCTGCTTGTAGTAGCAGTACTACCATTAGAGCTGGTGGTACGTGTCTATGGACGCAGGCCTTAAATCTTTTTTATTTTTACCATTTTATACATTTTCTCGCAAACTGAATGAACAGCAGCTACGTTTTGACTACATAGTGGAATTCCTGCGAGGGAGTGACTGTTTAATGTGATTGGATGTTAATTATTTGACTAGACTACATGTACTTGACATTGTTATTTCGCTGAACACTAGATGGTTTTATTTTGGACAGTGAAACGAGCCTATTCAGGCTGTTTGAATGTTTAAATGGACTGTTTGAAAATGTGAAGAGAATTTTATTTTTGTTTATACCAAAACATAAAATGTGAATCTCATTTTTATTTGGCGTGCCCTTGACGGCATTGCGGGTACTTGTACACCTGTTTGGGAATACCTGCATTAGGCCATACTGTACTGCATTTTGGTCTTTTGCTCAGTTTCATTCATCTACTGAATATGACCCTGCTGTGTGTTGGTGTCTCTGTACCCTAGAACTCATCGGATTACCATCACCAACTTCTGCCTGGGCAAGCACCTGGTGAGTGAGGACGACCTGCTGAAGGACCAGCGAGGAAGTCCAGCCTACATCAGTCCTGACGTACTGAGTGGTGAGAGGACACACACACAAACACACAGATGGCATGTGAAGGGGAAAGGAGAAGGAAGTTCTCTATAAGTCTGTCACGAATGCTACTGACTGATGCCAAACACAATCGCATAACAGTTCAATTGAAACTTCCATATCTCCATGCTTACTTTATGTAACAAGAGGATGCAGATCATGTAAGCCTATTGATTTCCAAGGGTAATTCACATGTTATTTTTGTAATGTGGTTTGACTGATAAGCTCCTGTTATATATTTTACTGTTCTGTTGAAAATAAGGGTCAGTCTAGTTTAATCTGGGTCGAGCTGGGAATCTGCGAGTCAGTCAGGAGGCTTGCGTAATGTTTGGCAGTCCACTGTTGGTTTTTCCGGTTATTAGGCAACACCGCCTATTTTGCAAATTTGGAAAGTTTAGTGCAGGCTGACAGTGGCTGAAAGTATCTCAAGGCTCTATTTATTTATTTATTGACTTGATCATCTGTGTTGTTGATTTGTTTGGTTTTTATTGCAAACATGTTACTGTGCTACATTTTGCTATTAGTTTAATCGCTTGCTGCAGAGACGGCACACACTATTCCATCACTCGGTAGTTTGTGCAGGAACGTCATGCATACACTGAAGTTCTAACCATTTGAAAAGTTATTCTCAGCCCTTCGGTCTAGACACAATTGGCGGGAAATGTGTGAAAAGAGCAGATTTGTCTGGTGTTTGCTTCCCCCCTCTCCATTAAAACACAACCTAGGCATATATGAGCGGAACATTGACAAGTTGAAAACAGAACAATGAAACAGACCTAGTGAGTCACACTGATGACTCACCGAGAGGGAAACTACTCCAAAGCCCTCCCCCCTGTGTGTGTGTCAACTGCATTACCTTTATTGCCCCATGGGCGGAGGGAGGGAAGCAACTGCCGCCACCTCTTTATAACAACACGGGCCTCTGCTCTTAAAACAGAGCACCATGCTCATTGCTCCTCCCTTACCATCACTGGCTTCTGACTCATCATGCTTTTACTGTTTCATAGGTTTAAGCATAATGGCCGTATGGTATTGCCAGATGTGGTTGGGAATTTTTTGGGGAAAGATAAGCCTAGACCTGCAGTTAGAAGAGTGGTATTCACATGGTCTTCTGTTTGTGTTCCATTGGTTAATCATTCGTTACGTGGTTGATAATGAGATATTCTGGGTATTACGTATGGTTTTAGAGGACAGTGGGTTGAGCAGTAACAACAAACGATGTTCGTGGTTGAATTAAGATTTGAGTGCGATTGTACTGGTGCATGTATGTACGTACATGCACCATACTGTTACATGATATGTAAGCCTATATGCAAAACATGTTTTTAAGGAAGCATCATTTTCCCAGTTGCAAAACGTCAAACATTATCCAGGTTTCCATCCAAACTTTTTGTGAGAACATGTGACACTTTGTCTGACAACAGGCCTGATGGAAACGGTAAACTTTCCAATTGTCGACGAAACAAAAAACATATATATATTTTTTTTAATTGTCAGAAATTAAGTGAAATGCTGGTTGAAATGCTTTTATGCTCATTAATATAATGGCATATTGATAACTTGGACTCAGGCGAAGATGTTGTTTGGTCCCACTGACTTCCCACAATGACTGCACGCAGAAGCATGCAGTTTATTAGGCTACAGATTAAATAAATGATTAACTTCACAGGATGGTGAAAGTGCATAATGTGCTTGATGCTCCTTTCCAATAAATATCAAGGGTCTTATTCTCGTGTCAATATTGTTGATGCTTGGCTGCCGTTTGACAAAAACTTGCGCAATTTTTGTTGTTGTTCAGAACAGAAATCTCATGTAGGCTGTCGCCAATTGAAAAGAGACCGAGCTCGTGAAACATTTTAAATTAATCCAACGTCTTCCTATGCAGGGCGGCCATACCACGGAAAGCCCAGTGACATGTGGGCCCTTGGCGTGGTGCTGTTCACCATGCTCTACGGCCAGTTCCCCTTCTACGACAGCATACCTCAGGAGCTATTCCGCAAGATCAAGGCTGCAGAGTACTCCATCCCAGAGTAGGTCAACATACAACCCCCCACCCACCAATGAAGTACCACATCCCATACAAAACCACACAAGCATTATTGTTCCATGCACCCCCATACAGTGTTGCGTGCTACATGTCATACGACACCTTCCATTCCATACAGCGCCACACAGGCATTGCTCAAGGCCCTTTTTTTAAACTGCGTTGGTGTGAATTGGAAGACTCTACAATGATGCTTATGACAGTTGGTCTACTCAAGGACTTTGGCAGACTTCTGTAAAAGTTCTGAACTAATAGTAATATATGCCATTTAGCAGATGCTTTTATCCAAAGTGACATTTTACATACAGTTGGTCCTGGGAAATGGAACCCACTATCCTGGCGTTGCAAACGCTACACTATACCAACTGAGCTACAGAGGACCATGCTTTTGTTGGTTCCTCCTATGTATTATTCAACAGTTTCTCCTTCTGGTACTGAAGGCCATAAATATAACCTTTCTCCCTCCCTCTTTCTTCCTTTTCCTCCCTCTCCCCTCAGGGACGGGCGTGTGTCAGGAGAACACTGTGGGTCTTATACGGAAGCTGCTGGTGCTAGACCCCCAGCAGAGGCTGACTGCTGCCGAGGTCCTGGAGTCTCTCAGCGGCATTATTGCCTCATGGTGAGTCACGGCCTCCTGGTGGACAGGGAGAGAACTGTAAATATTGGCAGTAGTGGTTTGTGGTTGAAAAAGTGCTTAACAATATACTCATCTGGTGTGAGAATATCATCTATAATGCCATCAAGATGTTTAACTTGGTGTAACATAGCGTAATAGGTTAATTTAAACGCTGCACAATAGAATCACCAGTCAACCCTTGCTGTGTCGATAAACTGTCTTTTGTGTGTGTGCTTTGTAGGCAGTCGGTATCCTCTTTGACCGGTCCTCTTCAGGTTGTACCGGACATCGATGACCAGGTCAGCCACCCAGAGCATCTCCAGGAGGTGAGATCCCTGTGGCCAACAACCCCCTGACCCTCCTTCAGCCTTTAGCATTAGTGCATGGCTAATCCTCAGAACTTCATCTCACCCAAAGCCTTCTGGGGAACAGAGCCAAATGCTCCTCCCTTACTGACTGGTGCCTTGGTGTTTGTTCTCACAGTGCCACCATGAGGCAAGCACTTTCATCACATTTGAATCCAGTCTTTTTAAATCTAAAGGTGTTGTAAGAAATACAAAAGTGTGTACAAGTGTGGCTTGACAAACATTCTCAGTCATAAAGCTGTATTTTCAATTCACAATCTAATTTTATTTGTCACACGTGTACCGAATACAGCAGGTGTAGACCTTACAGTGAAATGCTTACAAGCCCTAACCAACAATGCAGTCATTTTTTATTATTATATGATAATAAATAAAAGTAACAAATAATTAAAAGGGCAGTTGTAAAATAACAATAGCGAGGCTATATACAGTTGGCACCGGTGCAGAGTCAATGTGCAGGGACACCGGTTACTTGAGGTAATATGTACATGTAGGTAGAGTTAAAGTGACTACGCATAGATAATAAGAGTAGCAGCAGTGTAATAGTCTGGGTAACCATTTTATTAGATGTTCTAATAAAGAAGTCTTCTGGCTTGGGGGTAGATGTTTAGAAGCCTCTTGGACCGAGACTTAGTGCTCCGGTACCGCTTGCCTTGCGGTAGCAGAGAGAACAGTCTGTCTAGGGTGGCTGGAGTCTTTGACAATTTAGGGCCTTCCTCTGACACCGCCTGGTATAGAGGGCCAAATTAGTTTGTTGGTGACATGGACACGAAGGAACTGGAAGTTCTCAACCTGCTCCACTACAGCCCCGTCGATGAGAATGATGGTGTAAGTTAATCAGCTCTGTTTTGACAAGGATGCTGATCTCTTGATCATTAACCAGGCTCTCTAACATGTGTTTATTGTGTCACAGTATCTCTGTGTAACAGCAGGGTCGTGTTCAGTGGGCACCAAACAGAAGACAACTAACAAACTGGGAAGGGACTACCTGGACTTGGTAGACCTGGTCCAACCTGTTGGAATGTCTTAAGACATTTTCCATGTCCTCTAATGCAGGGGTTTTCAAACCTCTCCTCAGGGACACCCAGCCATTCCATGTGTTTGAGCTATACCAGATCTAGTACACCTGATTAAACTAATCAATAACAAAATTGTAAAATGTCGGGGTCACTGAAGAGTTTTGAAAACCACTGCCCTGATGAACACGACCCAGTGTGTAACTAACTAATAAGCATTTGTCTCTCTATCCCAGGTGAAAATGACGGAGGAGTCGTCACAGTACGAGTTTGAGAACTACATGCGCCAGCAGCTGCTGCTGGCCGAGGAGAAGAACACTATTCACGAGGCCAAGGCCAGTTTCCTTGCCAAGCGCCAGTTCAGTGCCATCCCGCCCGTGCGGCGCCTAGGCCACGATGCCACACCCGTCAACCCTCTGGACGCAGCCATCCTGGCCCAGCGCTTCCTCCGGAAGTAGCCCCTTCACCATCACCTTGCCCTCTGGGGGAGAAGTGGGGTGGGGGACAAGGGTTGGGTCGGGAAGGTACCCTGAAACTAGTATCTATGGGAGCTTAGCCCGACCCTCCCTTGGGTAGAGGGATCCCTAGCTGTGGAGAGTTAGGTAGGTGGAGTGGGAACAGGGGGGGGGGCAGAACTGATCACTCACCTGACAACCTCTCATAGTTTTCACACTTCAAGTCTGGGTGTCGGTGGTGTGCACAGGAATGACATGGCTGGAGAATCTGAAGATCTCAACCAAAGGCTCCCACTGAACCCACCCCCCAGCCAGCCAGCCAGCCAGCCAGCTATGGGCACATATGGACTCAGCCAGCCAGCTATGGGCACATATGGACTCAGCCAGCCAGCTATGGGCACATATGGACTCAGCCAGCCAGCTATGGGCACATGTGGACTCAGCCAGCCAGCTATGGGCACATGTGGACTCAGCCAGCCAGCTATGGGCACATGTGGACTCAGCCAGCCAGCTATGGGCACATGTGGACTCAGCCAGCCAGCTATGGGCACATGTGGACTCAGCCAGCCAGCTATGGGCACATGTGGACTCAGCCAGCCAGCTATGGGCACATGTGGACTCAGCCAGCCAGCTATGGGCACATGTGGACTCAGCCAGCCAGCTATGGGCACATGTGGACTCAGCCAGCCAGCTATGGGCACATGTGGACTCAGCCAGCCAGCTATGGGCACATGTGGACTCAGCCAGCCAGCTATGGGCACATGTGGACTCAGCCAGCCAGCTATGGGCACATGTGGACTCAGCCAGCCAGCTATGGGCACATGTGGACTCAGCCAGCCAGCTATGGGCACATGTGGACTCAGCCAGCCAGCTATGGGCACATGTGGACTCAGCCAGCCAGCTATGGGCACATGTGGACTCAGCCAGCCAGCTATGGGCACATGTGGACTCAGCCAGCCAGCTATGGGCACATGTGGACTCAGCCAGCCAGCTATGGGCACATGTGGACTCAGCCAGCCAGCTATGGGCACATGTGGACTCAGCCAGTCAGCTATGGGCACATGTGGACTCAGCCAGTCAGCTATGGGCACATGTGGACTCAGCCAGCCAGCTATGGGCACATGTGGACTCAGCCAGCCAGCTATGGGCACATGTGGACTCGTACAGGCCAGGGGGATACCAGACAGGCGTGTGTGTTTGGACATGGAAAATCCCCCCCCATACGTTTCTCTCTGCTGAGACCTGGCCATCGCCCTCCTACCTACCCCCATTTATTCTTGAAAACCCTGAGCAATACAGGGCCAGAAGAACCATGTAGCAACCTTCCTCTAACCTCCCTCTCCTCAACTCTCCAAACTAAGATCACTTGATCATGGATGTAATTCACTCTCTTTAGTTTCCTCATAACCAAAATTATCTGGACTAGTCCCGTCTCTAAGCTGAAGACTTCAAATCTACCTCTCTCAATCTTTACTTTGATTTTTTTTGTGCATTTTAAACCATGTCCACCATTCTCGGAAAACAAGGAATTGTCGGGGTAGTGTTGTCACCGTAGACAGAAAGCATTACTATGTTTTGGTGCATAATGGTTTGGAATGTGGAATATGAATAAGCTTTTTCCCTTATGACTAATAAGTAGCATTTTATCCTTCTATTCTACATTGAAAATGCTAACTATCAAAGGGTGGCCAAATCGACTACTTCTGTCTTTAAGTCTAGCAGATTATATTGTTTTCTTGCTTTCGCTCTCATCCCCATTATTTTTGCATTTAGGTGTCAAGTACCTGGAAGAGCTGGATGGGGCGACGTTTATTAGATGTTTAATGTTGATCCTCTCCCGTTATTGCTCTTCTAATTGGCATCTTTGGTTAATAATCACGACGTGGACACTATAATTTTGGGGGGGTGGTGAAATCATGGCGCGTCTTAACTGATTGTTAACCAAGGAAATATTCAATACTTCCCGTTTTATCCTGTGACATCATCATTGTGAGACAGGTATTGGGCATGAATTTGAGTGAATGGTAATGCCAGTGATTGTCATTGTGTAGATAAGTGTGATTTGGGCCAGGGGTGTATTAGACTAAGCCAGGGCCTTTTCAGTGGTAGGTGCCGACTAGAGCCACGTTATTGAAGCCCAGTGAGTCAGTGCAGATCCTTAAACTAACCATCCTTCCCAATCTGTTTATCTTGCCTGCCTCAGTTGCTCGCACACACTGAGAACATACAGGTTTTTCTAAGACTGGCTGGACTGCATGTGTCCGCGATGAAAGATGGGCATCCCTCATTTTGCCCCGGTCTTAGTCGTGAATGCTCTAGTGCGTAGCCAAGTTTAAAATCAAACAAAACCGTGATGATCATAGTAGCTCTCCCTTTTAGCTGTTGTAAGTTATATTGTAGTAGCTGAGCATGAAAGACTTACTATGGTGTTGATCTTGGTAATTGAATAGTGTAATATTTCATAGAGAAACTCAACAGTGAGGTTGTCTGTCGCGTTATGCACATTCTCAAGCCTCCCTCTGCTGGCGGTGCCGTAGTGGTGCCAAACGTGATCAATCCAATCATTCTGCACAGACGCTAACGGCTGTTTCGTCTAAAGTACACTAGTGTCCTTGAAATACGATGACATTGCTAAAGTAGGAAGATATTTAGTATGAAAAATGTTTGCCATTATGTCGGCAAATTTACTTTAGACAGATGGCAATGTTGTCATTTGTTAGCAAAGTTTGTCAAAAATAACTGCCAATGTTGCTAAGCTACTAACTCGTGAACAATATTAGTCATCTGTTCACATAAGCTTGCCCATCTTTATGGGAATTCGCATTGCTTAGACCTTCACCCTATTTATATCCAAATTGATCACGAGTAGAAACTCGAGTCAGTTTTGTCCTATTTCATTGTATATTGTCTTTTTCCTTTATTTCATGTATGTTAATTTTGTTATTTATTCACTGTCCATTTTCAGGCATCAAATCTATTTTCCATTTTTAGCTTTAAGCAAGAAGTGTTCTGGTTTCATTTGTTTCTCCAAACATTCAAACTTGAGCCGCCATTGCAGTTTTTCCTCTCTATCAGCCATGTTCATTAAAGATCTCTTTTTATATTTTCTTTTACCATTGCCACACACTCGTGGTCGATTTAAGCTACACTAATAATGAGACTGACTCTGCATAGTTCTATTTTTTACACAAATAATCGTGCATTATGATGATTTATGGTAGTGATCTGTTTATTACCCGGATCCCAGTTCTGTTTGTGCAGACTTGCCAACTCCTGTTTCCTTGACAATGACCAGCACAAACCGATCTGGGACCAGGCCAACTGTTTATCGCCCCATACCAGACTTTTGGTCAGTATGTAAATATAATACCATCATTACAGCGACATCATCAGTAGAGCTTCCATCTAGTGGAACGATGCCAGCTCTGATCAGGGGTACATTCAGTAAGGTGATATGTTGCAGATAGGAATGTGTTGAATAGAACTGACATGATTCCAAATTCAACATGACAGGAAATCATATCTTCATCTGAACGTTTTGTAACATTGCACACTCTTGAACAGCCCTGCTTTAACACAAATTCTATATAGACATGCATTAGAGGCAATGCTAGCCACCACCTTTTGAGAAAAATAAATAAATACATGTAATGAGATTTTGAGATGTTAGCTTTTTTCCCACCTCAATGTGAATTTCTGGGTATAAAAGCAGTATTGTAGTTGATAGTGTGTCAGTAGTTCATGAGAAAATAGTATTTTGTGAACTCCACGGCCCTTGTTGAAGTTGAAGGCAAATTTGTGATCCCGTCTTACTTGAGGGTGACCATAACCCACTATTGGATATAAATATGCAGGTTTATTAGGTAAGACCCTTGATAGTAAATGTATTAGCTGAAACATTATCAAGATAGTGTTCACATTTGGCTGTTGGGCTTGTCCCATTTGTCTATGAAAGTTGTCCCCTTCATAGATGTTCTGTGGACTGAAAGCACCATACGAAGCATGATCTTGAGCTCTTTGTAAAATGTGATTTTGCATGATTTTTATTTTTTACTTGCAAGGTGGTCCCACAATTATTATTGCCTGAAATCAACCAACCAGGAAGAATTGGGAATTTGAGTCTTATAGAAAAACCTAATGTTTTTCATAATACATCTGATTTTTCAGTTAATGAACATTCAACTTAAGTTTTCATTTTTACTATAATTCAAAAATATGGGAAATATCTGTCAGTTTAACGATGTATTTGATTTGCTGAATATTACAACTGGAAAATAGATGGTGTATGATGTGGTGGTAAAAAATGGTTGAAAACCAGCAGGATTTGTTGTAAGCTGCTTTGTTGGATATATGAGCATCTAATACAAAAACCTGGCTAATTGTACAGAGATGGGAAAAAAAGTTTGTATAAAAGACATATTTTTGTACTTCATCAAATCTCTACATGCATGTCGGCAATAAACTTTGATATGGAAAAGTAAGCTATTCCTACCATTTTATTTCATGTGAAACGTTGAATGTTGACAATACTTCCTGTCATTGCCAGTAGGTGGAGTACTTTCTCAAAGAATATAAATGCATTTGCTCCATCTATAACCAAGAACACCAGATATTGTGTAGTAATGATGATAACCCCAGATATTGTGTAGTAATGATGATAACCCCAAGTGTTGAATCCTGAATCGTCAATGAAACCCTATGTATTCAGTTCACAAAATGGAAAGGAATGGTTATCTTCCTGTAGTTATTACTCTTCAGTCTGTCTCATGCCATTTACAGAATGTGTATTGACTCCCTGCAGAGAGGTGTGTGTGAAATACTCAATTGAAACAGTGTCTTTTCTCTCTGAGGGAGTTTTGGACCATGGGCCAAGGTAGATTTGCTCCAACAGGAAGGCCCCTGCTGGTCCCCCTGCACCGCGGTTATGTGCCCCTTCTCCGATGCCTCACCTCAGCCCTTTAAACACACATCCTAGCGGGGGATTCATTTCTTTACACGTCTTTGCATTTGCTAATGCACACAAGCTCCTGATCGGTCCTGTAACATGGATTCCGGTAAGATAATTTAGAGTTATGGATGGGCCTTAAATTTCATCTTATTTATAGTGGCGGCTGAGCTGGTCTCTGGGATAGGCCACAAGCTGTGGCCAAAGACTCCAGTGACAAAAGATTTTTACTACTTTATGTCCCAACGAGATGAAAAGGACTAAAGTAAATTATTATTACACTGATTGGATAGCTTATGTCTTTCAGTTCCTGTATGTACAAGAACTCCGCCATGAGGCTTCTTTGCTTTGAACTTGCTCTGATGACGTCCGAGGGATTTGAAACGGAGGTCACCTAAGCTCCTGCCAAACGTCGCATCACTCCGTGACCTAGCAGTCTCTCAGCAACGGCACAATGTATGTGTGGACGGACGAGGGGTTTGACACGCTACAGAGCCTTGCCCATCCCTCAGAGACCCCTAAAACTAGAGTATGTCATGGTTGGCTGGGCCTTGGCCACTGGAGGCTTGGCTGTACCCCACCCTTTTTTCCTTAGCTGGGGGAGAAGGGGGGTCTCCACGAGAGTCGGCTCAATAGCTCCGAGCTTGCCAACCATATTAATAGAATTACTAGAATGGACGTCCCCGTTCAAGCGGACATTCTGAGGGTGCAGCCATATTTGTTGTATGACGATCTTTTGTCCCTCCATTCTAGTAATTAATTTGTTATGTTTCACTATGCAGATGCGTTTCTATTGAAGTGTGTGTGTGTGTGTGTGGGTGTGTTTCAGCTGTCGATACTGTTGGGCTGATGCATTCTCTGGCAGGCTCCCGAACAAAAGGCATTACGCTTTGGCTTCGCCATTGTCATGTCCTGATTAAGCTCATAAGGGTTTGGCTTTCATGCCACTCCAACAAAGATGATCTCATTTTGCGGAGTCTTAAAGATGCCACAACTGATCATGTTGAAGTCTATTGTAAACACTTCAGTGTCCAAGGTTGGAAATCAACAGTCAGGTAGTTTAGATTAGAATGATTGACTTAACTGACTACAGGGTCCTATTGATTAGGGCAAACCGTTGAAAACGAAAACAAGCGTTTCTTATTGGACAGATTCAGGTAGTCCCAACCTGTTTCAGGACATTTTCTTCCGTTTACATCCCAGTTTTGATGTGTCCTGTGTGTCACCCACTCATCTCATCGTCAGTGTTTTGATGACTTTCCTCTGAGCATCTACTTTGTGTTGCGGAGGTTCTGGTGCTGCTCGAGGCATCTCTTCTTCGTTCAGGATGTGCATAAGGTTTCCATGTGAGCGGCCAGGGAAAACACTTGGAGAAAAGATTCCTGCCCTTCATTTGTTGTTCAAACAACTATCCCTCTAGTTTCATATTTCTGTCTTTTTTTGTTGCCTCACTCTAGTAAACACAGGAAATAAACCAAGACTGGATTAAGACTCAATAAACCGAAGCATTCATTGTCCACAGGGGAGTTTAGTTGTACAGTCACTGCGGTGACTGAGTGACTGTGCGAATGCGTTTTTATTTGTTTAGTGATTCAGTTTATAGCCACAGAATGACATCTTCCTGTTGATTTAATCAGACCTAGATGGATGGACACAGATCAAGTCATCATTGCTGAAGTTGATACCACTAATGGTGTTCTGAATTCCACATTAAATAGGACCTATAAATCCAGCTGGGTCTCTCATCCAAACCACAAGGGCTTATTTCTGTCCCCACATTAAAGGGGACAGACAAATCCAACGATGGTTACTGACTTTCGACACATTTGTAAAGCTGGTGCCAGCTAAAATGAATACTTTGTGGCATTGGAGTCAGTTATGGGATGTAGAAATGGGGAGTGTCCAATCAAAATGAATGAAGACAACTGCATAGGCCAGTGTTCACCACAAATCACTGCTCTCAGTGAAATACTTGTTCTGCACAAGACAAGTAAACATGACATGTAAAAGTGTTTTTTTTTCATTGCCTGGTTTCCCAAACTCCTTGCTCCGATCACACCACGCTAGTTCCTTCTCCGCAATGAGTCTGGATCTGAGTACCTCCCCACCGATTAGAACGCAAACAGAACATTCTAACTATTCTGATTGATCCATGAAATTAATGGGTTCGGCAAGAGCCAAAAAAATACGTGGGTAAAGCAGCGTTTTGAAAATTCAACAGTTTGGCTTTGATACTCTGATTGGTTAGAGATGATCCAATCGCTGATGACTTTGTTTTGTACAACACCCCTCATTTTGATGTCACCACAAACGACTTCAATGACAGGCTCCGAATGAAGTGCAGAGGAAGAATTCAGTTTGAGTTGTCAGGCAATGGTTTTGAAGGTGAATTCCTAGGATTTTACATGGTCTGTATCCAGAGTGAGTTTGTACCTATTCCACCCCTGATTACAACAGACTGTCTCAATAACTGTGTAATTGACGTAATGTGATACAACAACGTTTTAAATAGGAGAATGTCCAGAGAATATCGAGTGTAATCAATCCAAATTTCCGATCTGTTTTAGCCGCTCATGTCCAATCACAGGCTGATCTTCTCTTCCTGACATGAGTCCAGCATCATCCCCACCACCCACCTGACTGAGACCAGGGTTGTGATTACGGGCACGAAATGAAGGAAAATGGTCCGAAGCGGAGTGATGGGGCAAGGTACTGTTTGAACCTGCTCGTTTTCCGTTGCAGCGTTTTGTTATTGTGTGCCCTCATGAACTCAAGGGATTTTAGAGGCAATTTTTACTAAACCTACACATGGTGTACCTGCAACATAACCACTAAGTCATCATCATCATCTGAAACACATCAGCAACGGCCTCTTCCCATGACAGATAATAGCTTTCAGCTGCTCTCGCTCTCTCTCTTTCCCTTTGTATTTTTCTGTCTGTTTCTCGCTCAATCTTTTGCTCTCTCTCTCTCTCTCGCACTGCAGTGTAGCTATTGCAGCGGCCCTGTATTTGGCCAACTCGGCACTTGTTCTTGTCTGTTTTAGAGTGGGCATTAATGATTCTTTCTCATCCCGTTTTGTGCAGCACAGGCACACAGTGTTCGTGTTTGACATGTTGCAGGGCAATGGGGGATGGATGTCCTTTCCTTTCATATTTCTCTCTGGACTCCACTCTGCTCCACGTGGAGAAATGTACTTATTACATAACTCTCTGGGGTGAGAGATGAGCCAACTGAACTGGGCCCGCTCTAGGAATTAGGATAAACAACATGTTTGATTCTTCAAAGAATGGTGCACCGGAGTCTGGTCACTGTGCTAGAGAGGATTGGAATTTGGGCAATAAAGAGACGTGTTTTATTTAGAGTCCTCTGAAGGGGTGAAGATTTTTCGTAACTCGTGCATTCTACCGGTCACTCCTCTGTACCATAGAGATTCATAGATGTCAATTCACTTGTCGATTTCTGCATACAGCAATGTAAGGTAACTTAATACGTGCCACTTAGTGAGTGCATACGTTTTTAGTATGTCTATGTGATCCCTGTGGGAATTGAACCCTTGACATTGCTAGTGCCACCAACTGAGTCACACAAGACGATCCCATCCATTTAGCATGTGTGGTATGCATGGTTTCTCTTCCTTCTTTGCCTGGGATATCTAAAATGGCGTGTGAGCGTATCTGTCATTGTCAAACTGCCCGCTAACTGTGAACATCTGCCAGGGGGGAGGAGAAAAGGGAACTTTTCAATGGGAGTCCTTGTCCGCGCTGTCAACGCAGGATACCGGCCCACCACAAGCTGAACAAGGAGGTGTGTGTGGCTGTGTGTGCGCACGCTCTGGCTGCCTGCCCGTGTGTGCAAATGCGTGTTTGTGTCCCTGTGCGAACATGCAAGCATGTGTGCACAAAACACGAACAAGAGTATGCATTTTTGAGTTTCTATACATGTATAGGGACACTGTGCAGAACAGTATAGAGTATGTTCATGTGTACATTTGTGGAGTGGTGTTTTGTTGGTGTTTGCACTTTTACCAATAGTATGTCTTAGGACGGGTGAAGTTAATCATACAGGTGTGGGCATGTTAAAGTTTACCTGCAGTTCAGAAATGTATTTAACTGCATAGGTTATTGCTAGATGTTCGCTGATGAAGTTGCTGCTTGGCGTCACCCAGCAAGAGAGTTTGTCACAGTAACTTTGGACCGTTGCTGCAACAGACATTTTTCAAAGGAACCTTTTTAATATCCACAACTGTACTACATAACGTTGGTGTCTTGTCTCACTTTTTCTCCTCCTACCATACTGGGGTTGGGTTTATTGGGGCACACCGTAGCAAAACGCTACGCAACGGGAAACGATAAGTGTTTCTTATTAGACAAGTTCAGGTAGTGCCCTCCCTGTTTGGGTCTGTTTTATCCCATTTGGTGCCGACTGAATATGACCCAGTTTTCTGTTTCACTTCAGGAATGTCTATCCTTGCCCTTACAGGAAGCCAGTGCGACTGTTCCCAACTGTAATGTAATGTATGAAGCCTCACAAATGCAAGCACCATTCAAATCTACTTTTCTTATTACAAACACACGTTCATGGATAGTTACATGTACCCACTCGCATGTTTAACCCTGTGCTGATTTCAAACTGAGGCACATTTTGTGATGACTTGCAATATGATTCGGTTGAAAATAACTTTGCTTGAGTTTTCTTTTGGTGTGAGACACCCAATCCGATAGAAAGTGAACTAAATTAATCGAGTCTCACAAGTGTTTTGAACAAATGGGCCGTTGATGTTTTCCAAATACCAAATGTTGAAATAGGATGGTATCACATCCACAACTTTCTGTCGGTTTGAAAATAAATAAAAAAAATTGGTGCCAAAAAAGACTCTAGCGGTCTCGCTGGATGATAGACCCGAGTGCAGCCCAACTTAATGGATATAGACACACACACATACTTCCACACGGTCACATACACACACACACGCGCCTCACCTATCCCACAGAGGTCGAGCTACAACCAAATGTGGGGAATGTCTTGGGAAGGCTTCAGAAAAGGCCTCAGAACACTCCGTGATTACGACTCTAACAGCTGGCCCCATTCACACCGTCAGCACACACACACACACACACGCACTGCTCCCACTTTGGTTCCAGCCAGGAGCATTGGGAATGCTGCGGGAAAGAAACTCTGCTGTCTTTCTTTCCACACTTTCCCTTCCTAATGATGTGTAGAAGCATACTCCCTCAACCTCTCACGTCTTGCTCACAAATGAGATGACACGGACAATTCAATTACTGTACATTCACCTCGTTCGCCAGTGAAATATGTGATGTTTTCATGATGTTGCCGAGCTTCAACATTTTGAATGACGACGTCAATGGTTGCCTACGCTTGGTCCAGCCTTGTTTTGGTGATGGCTGTACATTGCTTGACGTGAATGGTACTGGGCTTGTTCAACAGACAGCCTGAAACAATTGACTGCTAAAACAGATTAACACCTTTTATTTAGTTATTTTATGCAAGTGCTCTCTTTGTCTTGGGGCTCGTACTTTTCACTTTCATACTCTGTCATAGAACAGCTCTATTCACATGAACCTAATTTACAGGCACCAAATTTAAGGAAAGCTGATATGGGTCTGTTGAATAGATTGAGCACTTCGAGGTGCGTGCGGCTCACACAGTAGCTTAGCCTACCGTGTTACCTTCTCACCTTGGGTGACTGTAAGAAACAAAAGGGGAATGGCGACCCATATCACAAGTGATTTACTTTTAAGTATATACGTTGCTTTATTACTTTCACTGGGATGAACATATATCATTAGCAGCAGAAAACTGAAGGTGCATGGATTTTCCAACCGTGCTGTTGAGGCTTTCCAGGGCTATGGATGATGGAGTCAGTACAAACATAACCAGGGGTGGAATTGGAAGGACAGAGTTATACGACATATAAAAAGTGTTTTTCTTGGGATGTTGCATTGGGAGTTTCGTGGAGTGATTCCAACCCCCCCCCCCCTAATTCCACTCCTGCTCTTAAACCAGCCTCCTTTTCTTCCCCTCTGTCTAGTGGTGGGAAATAGCCCTTGTACTTCCTCTGTCTCAATCTGCCCCTTCAAAAGGAGGCTTTGGTGTGGGTGGGAGGTGGTAGGAGCACATCTCTCTGTAACATGCAGTAAATAGTCTCTAATTAAAGCCCCCAAACTTCAGAGCCCAGCTTAATCTGTTAAAGCCCATCGCTCCAGCTCTCATCAAAGAACAGGATGAGCTTGGCACAGGACTGTGTACGTGAGTTAGTGTTTGGGGCCAGCTGGCTGCGTATGTGTATGGTTTTGGGAGGTACATTTTACTGCAACTCAGTTGGCTTACATAATGTGACTATTAATAAGTTACATATTTACCATACATCAACCTACAGTGGTTCCTCCTTTGAAAGTTGCAATCTCATGCCGTGGGACTTAGAGGTCATTTGTGGTTTAGTACAGTACCCTGCGTCACCACTTCATTGCTCCAGACCAGCACAAGGGGGGAGTTGGAGCACTGATTATGCTTTTGAGTCCTACTGTGTCTCTAACTGACAATGAATGGGCGATATAAACCTAAATAGAAACTGATAATTCTACACGACTTCAGTATTACTTACTAAAACTGTTGTTACACTAAGGTTTTTCTTATTTTATTTTATGATTATTTTGCTCTTACTGTAGTACTGTAGGCCTCTCCCGACCAGTGTTGTACAGTGCCTGAGTGGTGCAATGGTCTGAGACACCACCAGCTGTTCCTACAGATCCTGGTTCAATACCCGTGCTGGCCTCGACTGGGAGAGACATGAGATGACTGTAGGTTTTTGATATTTCTCCCTCTAAAAACATAAATCATTCTAAATAACAAACTGGCTTTATTTACAAATGAGTAACGATGTCTTACCCCATGTTCAATAATGGCCTTTTTCTCGCTCATTTTACATCATTTGAAAACGAAATCTCCAAAATATTCCAAGGGGATTGCACTAATAATGGAGTTGACTCGGGAAACGTTCCCGCTTTTCTTAGTGCCAGTCTGCACTTTGAAACTAAAACAATGTAACTAATAATGGCATCTTTATGCTTTCACTAAAAAAAAAATGATACAAATTCTCTTTCAAAATGCCAATGTTTATTTAGTTATGGATCTATAAATAATTACTATGGGAATAAATATCACTGAATTACAGAAAAATTCTCTATTTAATTATTGGCGGAGAGTCACGTCATATTTTTCGATATACTATAGGCCTACCGTAGTCAACATGAGTCTCTCTAGTGTTGAGTAATGTGGTGTAGGTCATATTTATTTAAAGAGCATATTGAAGTTAGAAGCAATAGCCTACAACTATTTTAGCACCGTTTTGCCCTGCTCTGAAACAAGCATGAGGACTGGTCTTGATAAATCAATGAGATTTTTTATTTTTATTTAATCTCCGTTTGGGTATTGGTTAGACTAGAATAAAAAAAATAGGTTGTAGAAATACTATGCCTCTTAGTGTAACCTTTATTTAACTAGGCAAGTCAGTTAAGAGCAAATTCTTATTTTCAAGGACAGCCTACTCCTTACACCCATCAGGGAATTGAACCCTGGTCTCCCGCGTGCCCGCATTCTCTAGTACAGCCATTATTGAGGGTACTTGAGGTCACCGAGAATGTCTGGACATGGCCTGCTCTCCCTTATGTAAACTTTACATGGCCTGCTCTCCCTCTACACTTTCCCATGTTTACTGCAGTATGTATTGTAGGCTATGTTTACTTGTCAGACTGCACAGTAGCCTAATAAACAAATGCAGGTGGCATATCTCTTCAAAATGCTTTAAATGCTTTATTATCCAAATATAAAAGCATATACTGTACACTACTGCATTTCTTAATCAGCATCTTTATGCTTTCGTTTATAAAATAATGATAAAAATACTCTTTCAAAATGCAGATGTTGATTTAGTTATGGATCCATAATGAATTACTATGGGAATAATTATCACTGAATTACAAAAGATATTGGAACAAAGTTGTCTAATGAAGGCAAACAAATTGTTGCTTACTGGAAAGTACTCTTTCAAACACAGATCACATTGTACAGCATCATCATGGCTATTAGCAGGGCTATATTTTGGCCTTTATAAATTATTATTTTAGCCTTTATTCAGATTACAATCGCTCACTGTCGTTTAAAGAAAATTAAATTAAAATACGTTATGCAGTGTATAGCCTTCCCGCTGTGGATGTCTATTTCAGCACCGTTTCGTGCTGCTCTCAGACAAGCATGGAGAAACTCAAATGTTCAATGATATTCTTAAGATTACAGTTGAAGTCGGAAGTTTACATACACCTTAGCCCAATACATTTAAACTCAGTTTTTCACAATTCCTGACATTTAATCCTAGGTAGAAGTCCCTGTCTTGTGTCAGTTAGGATCACTACTTCATTTTAACAATGTGAAATGTCAGAATAGGAGTAGAGTGATTTATTTCAGCTTTTATTTCTTTCATTACGTTCCCAGTGGGTCAAAAGTTTACATACTCAATTACTATTTGGTAGCAATTGCCTTTAAATTGTTTAATTTGGATCAAATGTTTCGGGTAGCCTTCCACAAGCTTTCCACAATAAGTTGGGTGAATTTTGGCCCATTCCTCCTGACAGAGCTGGTATAACTGAGTCAGGTTTGTAGGCCTCCTTGCTCACACACGCTTTTTCAGTTCTGCCCACACATTTTCTATAGGACACTCCAATACCATGACTTTGTTGTCCTTGAGCCATTTTGCCACAACTTTGGAAGTATGCCTGGGGTCATTGTCCATTTGGAAGACCCATTTGCGACCAAGCTTTAACTTCCTGACTGATGTTTTGAGATGTTGCCTAAATTATGTGGATATATTGTCCTTCTTCATGTTGCCATCTATATTGTGAAGTGCACCAGTCCCTCCTGCAGCAAAGCACCCCCACAACATGATGCTGCCACCCCGTGCATAACGGTTGTGATGCTGTTCTTCGGCTTGCAAGCCTCACCCTTTTTCCTCCAAACATAACGATGGTCATTATGGCTAAACAATTATATTTTTGTTTAATCAGACTAGAGGACATTTCTACCAAAATTACCATCGTTGTCCCTATGTGCAGTTGCAAACCGTAGTCTGGCTTTTTTATGGCGGTTTTGTAGCAGCGGCTTCTTCCTTGCTGAGCGTCCTTTCAGGTTGTGTCGATATAGGACTTGTTTTACTGTGGATATAGATACTTTTGTACCTGTTTCCTCCAGCATCTTCACAAGGTCGTTTGCTGTTGTTCTGGGATTGATTTGCACTTTTTGCACCAAAGTACGTTCATTTCTGGGAGACAGGAATGCGTCTCCTTCCTGACCGGTATGACGGCTGCGTGGTCTCATGGTATTCATACTTGAGTACTATTGTTTGTACAGATGGACATGGTACCTTCAGGTGTTTGGAAATTTCTCCCAAGGAAGAACCAGGTTTACACTTTTGTTTCTGAGGTCTTGGCTGATTTCTTTTGATTTTCCCATGATGTCAAGCAAAGAGGCACTGGGTTTGAAGGTAGGCCTTGAAATACATCCACAGGTACACCTCCAATTGACTCAAATGATGTTAATTAGCCTATCAGAAGCTTCTAAAGCCATGACATTTTCTGGAATTATCCATGCTGTTTAAAGGCACAGTCAGCTTAGTGCATGTAAACTTCTGACCCACTGGAATTGTGATAAGTGATATAATCTGTCTGTAACCAAATGTTGGAAAAATGACTTGTCAAGCACAAAGTAGATGTCCTAACCTTCTTGCCAAAACTATAGTTTGTTAACAAGAAATTTGTGGAGTGGTTTAAAAACGAGTTTTAATAACTCCAACCTAAGTGTATGTAAACTTCCGATTTCAACCTTATGTATTTACTGAATATAAGCAAGTGATGTCCGCTAAATAATCAAGTTAGGTTTCTCCAGAAATAAATCATTCTAATAACAAACTTACATTATTTACAAATTAGGGCGAAAGTCTCACCCCATGTTCAAGAATTGCCTTTTTCTCACTCACTCCAGGTTAAATGAAAACTAAATCTCCAAAATATGTTACTTTTTAAACAAAGCATTATTGTTTTTTTCATTTATTTATTTTGAGAACCAGGGCGGTGAGGGAAGAACAACCAATGGAGCTCTGTGACTGGAATAACTACTATCCAGACAGTGTTGTGGGGGTCACCTGGTGCAGTATATGGTCTGTTATGAGGTCAAGCCGTCACTGTCAATCATTTTAAAGATTTGGCTGAGGAGAAGGGGCTCGGTCTGGGCGAAATCATTACAACCCAGCTACCACAGTGGATCTGGGCCCATTCTGGCTGAGAGTCAGACTCGGCCAAAGTCATGTGGCCCGAGGCTGGGCTGCCTTCGGCAGTATTACTTATGGCTAGGATGTGGGGATTGAGCTTGGGCCGATTCCGGTGAGCATTTCTGGCCCAAATATATTACTTGGGGCTCGGGCCGATTGAGGCTACTCTCTGGCAGATGATTACACAGGCTGCTTTATATCATTCATATTTCATTATTTGTTTTTCCATATTTTGTCATTGTTTCTGTGATTAAAAAATACAATTAACATTTAATTTAAATTATTTAAGAGTGGTGTGTAGTATTGTTGTATTTTGATACTTTGCAAGGCAATTGATAAGCATTAAAAACGTTGTGGATGGAGCCTCCTGAGTGGTGCAGCGGTCTAAGACACTGCATCGTAGTGCAAACTGTGTTGCTACAGATGCTGGTTTGAGACACATGCCGGCCGCGACCGGGAGACCGCCCAGGATGTCCTTGTCTCATCGCGCTGTAGCGACTCCTGTGGCGAGCCAGGCGCATGCATGCTGATATGGTCACCAGGTGTACAGTGTTTCCTCTGACACAAAATGTTTTCTTTGTGGATGGGTAGAATTTGTATGTATAACATGTATAGTAGTAATATTTAAAATGACTTATTTCGGCTAATTTTGTCTACATTTATTTACATTTGCATGTGGCCGCTTCTGGGGAGATTCTGGTAAGATGCCGGCAAAGTCTGAAGAATTCCGGTAGACGGAAACGGCCCGATGTACTTCGGCCGATTCTGGGCAGTCATTCATTTTGATTCCGGGCCGAGTCCAACACCCGATTCCGGGTCGATTCAATCAGCTCATGCCCCCCGGAAGAGGGGCGTTTCTGGGCCGATTACTCATTGCTAGCTGGGATGCCTCCTCAAGTGTCATCACCTCTCTAGCCAAAGTAAAGAAGTGTGTTTATGGGTTCATTCCAGGCGTGTGTAAAGGATGGTGTCTCTGTAGTGTAAAATATGTGCTGTCTTACTTTGCTGAACTGAACGGCACGATACCATTTATATTCTATATATCATAGCTTTCCACATAACCTAGGGTCTAACTATGGAAACATATATGAAATCTTTCAAATACAATCCCAAATAGTTTTCATTTAGATAATTAATTTGTAAATGTTCAGTCTATATCCAATGAGGAGTTGCAAAGTGATCCAACTTCCTGATAGCAGTATATCACAGTACATGGGTGGTGTGCCACCAACCTTTGTCAGATTTGGAAAATAAAAACCTTGGAGTTTGATTTAGACATTCTAAGAGCAGTAGAGTTTTATTTTACATTTTTTTTTTTTTTTTTAGGCTGTCGCTTTTGAATTCCTGACAGTCTATAATTTGTTTGCGTTTGAAAGACGTGGTGGAAAGGTCATAACTTTATACTTTCTCTGGGTGGTGACGCAGTCTCAGACTGTTCCATGTTAAGAAACACTGAAATAACAAGGGGAAATTAACGGTTTCTGTCGAAAGCCCAGAATATTACGCCAATAACATATCTCCCTGCGTTAATTGAATTCCGCTACCAAAGAGGGTATTTCAGCTTCAGCAAACATGAAACCCGATGGGTTTTTTCTCTGTTTGATTTGAATGTGATTGAACTGAATTAAAACCCGAATCTGACATTTGCTCAACCAAAGAATGGTGTAAGCCGAGCCATGTACGCAAAACGATTAGTTAACACATTCCCTGAAGAAATGCAAGTACAGGGCTCAGGACAGACTGAAGTTCTGCACATGAAAGAAACTCAAACCTAGGATTTGAGGCGCTTCACGTCTCTCCAAACGGTAATAAAATAAGCCTGTACGCCTGGGCAGTATATCTATCTTCTGTCTGTGGAAATGCTTTGGATATCTTGGCACTGGGGCGAGATTGTATTTTGTGCTGTGGTGCTTTTGTTGAAAAATGAGAACCCCATTGTAAAATGGAGCTTTAAAGCCAGAGCAGGGTGCATCTGTTATTTATTAGGCTCCTCCACCAATCACCCTCCATCATCCACACGGTCACCTCTGTCCTCCATCACTGAGGTGTTTGTGTGTGTGTGTGTGTGTGTGTGTGTGTGTGTGTGTGTGTGTGTGTGTGTGTATGTGTGCTCATTACGTGAAGTTACGTAGACACCCTCATTCAAAACACCTGGTCCATCCACACCAGCTGATAAACATTGCAGCACAGTAGGCCTGCACACAATGGACGACGTGGAAGGCTCTGCAGGAGAGAGAGGGGAGGAGAACGAGGCACTGTGGTTTACTGCAAGACCTTCAATTCTCTATCAGGTACATACAAGAGGGTGGAGCATACCTGTGAATGGACTGTGTGTGTGCCGGTCTTCATGTGGGGTTCTTCGTAGGTGTGTGTGTGTGTGTCTTCATATGTGTTTCTTCGTAGGTCTGTGTGTGTGTCTTCATACGCCTGTGTGTGTGTGTGTGTGTCTTCATACGCCTGTGTGTGTGTGTGCGTTCATGCACATCCATCCCTGATGATTTTCAGGTTGTTTACAGTGGACCCTGCCAGAGCAGGTGTCAGCTGTGTTTATGCTCTGGCATAAAACTCAGGCAAACCCACCTGGGGAGGAAAGACTTGAAGCTTTACTTATTGCCCCAACAAACAAGCTTTGTTTCCAGGGAGTTATTTGTGAGGCCATTTTGTTTTTGTCTGTGTCCTGGAGTGAACTCACCATGTCCACATTTCCAGGCTACGTGTCTGACCTTACATACTTTTTATTTTTGGTTAGAGATAGAACAACAATGATTTCAATGTGACAAACCCTTTGAGACACAGTGATACTGTTTTGAATGGTTTGAAAACTGAGAACTGAGAGTTTTGTCTGACAACTTCTAAATATGGATGCTGTAGAACTCATTTCCACAGAACATATTGGGGGTTTGTCTGAAAATCTCATTTGTTTCAATTCTAGGCCAGATAATTTTAGGATTGAGCAAAGCTTAGTTTAAATTAAGGAGACACGGGACCGACAGTCCCAGACTATCGGGAATGACTGCCAGATCTGACCTGGCAACTGGAGGGCTGCTAGGCTTAGATCCTGACATTGTTTTCCTGAAAAAATATATAAATAATAATGTAATAAAACTATTTTTGTGGGTGCAGTCTCAATTGACTGTTGAGAATGAGAATAGTAGAATACACAAGGTGCAATTTCAAAATGTGGATGTGCATCAGCAGTTTCTCTTGTTATTGTCAGTCACTGACAAGTTTTAATATTTAAAAAAATCTGCACATTTTCCCACCAGAGATGTTTCCATCTAATTGACTTGTTGAGGATAAAAGGATGTGCATGATGACATTATGCACATAATGACTTTTGCAGGTTAAATTCCCATTTACCCAATAAAAAATACAATTCAAATGGGTTTCCATTGCATTTTCAACTCTGCTAATGGTTTTGTCAACAAATATTTTTTGTTATATTTTTGGTCTTGGTACATGCACTCTAGCGAACAGCTCACAGATACAGTGTGTGTAGGTTTTCCTACATGATGAGATTATATTTTATTTGTCAAAAGGAATCCAAGCATTGATCATGTCACCAGAATAAGAATTTAAGATCCTCAGTATTTATTGGAAAGGAGCATCAAGCTCATTAAAGATGCACTTTAATAATTGATTTAATCTGTAGCCTAATATGCTTTCCCGAGTCGTCGTGGGAGGACAACACAACGATTGAATCCAAGTTTACTTCGATACGATGATTATTATATCAATATTTGCTTTAAGGTTTTTTTAAGCCATCATTTCTTGCATAATTAAGTTGACGGCTATCTGAATTTGTAGTTATCCTGGTCGAATTACCGACCAGGGGGACCCCAATGATCTTGTCAGTCACTCGCACTCAGATATCATATTAAAAACTGCAAAAACGTATCTCAACCCTATTATAAAATTTGTAGAAGTGCATGAAATTTGCTATAAAATTGCTAAATCTTCTCTCCGCCCCATGGCAAAATGTATAGAATTGCAGCTAAATTCCTTTAGAACTGCAACAAAGTTTTGCTCAGGGCCCCCAAAAGGCTACAGACGGCTCAACTCTGACTGCATGTGTGGGAATGGATGTGGGTATGCAGACCCGCAAGCCACTGGGCCCCTGATGATTAGTTTAGATTTTGTGGTCCCCACCCTCATAAAAAAATCGACCATTAGCTGGCCAGGGAATGATCCCCATCTTTACTGATCTCAGACATGTGAAATAAAAGCCACTGTGACCAGTGACCTATCTGTAATACTCTGAATTATTTTTTTAATGTTCATAATAATATAATATAATCATGTCATTGAGTGTACAAGCTGTAGGCTGGCCTTTAAATCAAGAATCAAGATTCCATAGACAAATGTAATCCGGGAGTGATGTTTGGTTTGGACTCTGGTTTGCCGCTTAGAGTCACCATACTACGATACATTCTTAACCTCCCAAGCATTAATCCTGGACTAACTCTCAAATCACATCTTGGCATTTCCACCCAATTTTCCATTTATGGTTTAGTCCAACTTAAAGGACCAGTGCAGCCGTTTTTATCTCATTATCAACACATTTCTGGGGAACAATTAAATACCTTACTGTGATTTGTTTTCAATTCAAATTTAAAAAAATTCGTAGCAAAGAGCAATTTCTCAAGGAAGAGTTTTGCTAGGACTGTCTGAGTGGGGAGGGGAAAACTGAGAATTAGTTGTTGTTGGCAGAGCCGTTTGGAACTCTTTCTTGTTGGTCTAATTTACTTAATGGTGATGTCACCATGTAAGGCCGAAACTCCATTCCAGCAAAACAGACTGAAATTTCAGGCTTTTCAAACAGCTCTTACATTAAAATGGCATTATCATAATTTCCACAATTTCACGGTATTATTACATCCTCATTGTGTGGAAATATATATAAAACACAGGAAATCACATTTTTGACTGCACTGGGCCTTTAATGATCTATATCCAATATAAATATCACTATTAGCACCCTCGAGAAATATGGTGTTTAAGTGATGGGGACATATGGACTTGTGCTATCATTAAAAAACGATTCAAAGTCAATAAGTGTTTCCTTTGACCTGCCTTGGATGGCAGATGGAAGGGGTTTGCACTTTCCATGACTGTTCTATTGGTTCCATTGGGTTCCAGGCAAGCTCAATCAAGTCCAGCTAAAGTGTTTGAAATGATTTGAAATAGTATATTAACCCAGGTCTGTTTGAAACTGAGGCACATATGCATCACTAAAGCCAGGCCTGCTTTGTAGATGGTGGCTACAGCTGCACGGGTGGAATGCGTGTGCTGTAACTAGATGTTTATTATATTTCACCCAGTGGAGCAAAAGGATATTTCCATGGATTGTGTGACTGAATGAATGCCATAGGGTTCATTGTACTGTATGCAGAGAGCAGACAAAGCACCCTGGAGGCTCTGCATTCTTTAATAATAAAGAATCAAGGTGTTTCATAGCCCATGCACAGCCCTCTCAAGACTCCATCTCACTTTTGAAATAACTTTAGAAGGATAGAACTATACTGAACAAAAATATAAAGCCAACATGTAACAATTTCAATGATTTCACTGAGTTACAGTTCATAGAAGGAAATCAGTCAATTGAAATGAATTGATTCATTTAGGACCTAGGAGGCCATTAGGCCTACCCACTGGGGAGCCAGGCCCAGCCAATCAGAATAAGTTTTTCCACACAAAAGTGGTTTATTACAGACAGAAATTCTCCTCAGTTTCATCAGCTGTCCGGGTGGCTAATCTCAGACGATCCAGCAGGTGAAGAAGCCGGATGTGGAGGTCCTGGGCTGGTGTGCGGTTACACGTGGTCTGCGGGTGTGAAGCCGGTTGGAAGTATTGCCAAATTCTCTAAAATGACATTTGAGGTGGCTTATGGTAGAGAAGTTAACATTGCATTCTCGTGTAACAGCTCTGGTGGACATTCCTGCAGTCAGCATGCCAGTTGCAAGCTCACTCAAAACTTGAGACATTTGTAGCATTGTGTTGTGTGACAAAACTGCACATTTTAGAGTGGCCTTTTATTGTCCCCAGCACAAGGTGCACCTGTGTAATGGTCATGCTGTTTAATCAGCTTCTTGATATGCCACAACTGTCAGGTGGATGGATTATCTTGGCAAAGGAGAAATGCTCACTAACCAGGATTTAAACAAAATTGTGCACATTTGAGCAAAATAAGTGTGTGTATGGAACATTTCTGGGATCTTTTATTTCTGATCATTAATCATGGGACCATCACTTTACATGTTGGGTTGATATTTTTGGTCAGTATAGATGTGACATGCTAATTGCTCAAATAACAATTTCGTATTTTATCTTAATTTAATTCATTTATTTTCTTGTTCCTTTTTAAAAATGAATTACAATGTATCACTCTATGAAATCATAATATCTTAGGTTATGTGTGTTCACATTTCCATCCACTATTGTAGATTTCATCTGATGCCATAAATGATATGGATTGGCAGTTAAAGTCTGATGTATGTGGACCCTCCACGGCAGTTAGAGGTGCCTATTAACACTACCATGTTTCTAGGCAGAGCTCTCTGGCTTGACCCTAAACATGAAGTCATTGCTGATAAGCAACACACAGCATAGTTAGGGTGAATAACCTATTTGCCAGCATGCGCGTGTGTGTGTCTTCATATGCAGTGGTGTAAAGTACTTAAGTACAAATATTTTAAGTACTAATTAAGTCGTTTTTCGGGGGTATCAGTACTTTACGTTTTGTATTTTTGATTACTTTTACTTCACTACATTCCTAAAGAAGATAATGTAAAAGTACTCTTTGAATGTTTAGCTGGACAGAAAAATGGTCCAATTCACACACTTATCAAGAGAACTTCCATGGTCATCTCTACTGCCTCTGATCTGGCGGACTCACTAAACACAAATGTTTGTTTGTAAATTATGTCTGAGTGTTGGACTGTGCAATCTGTAAAGAAATTTAAAAAGCAAGAAAATAGTGCCTTCTGGTTTGCTTAATATAAGGAATTTGAAATGATTTATACTTTTACGTTTACTTTTGAGAGTATAGCAATTACATTTACATTCAATACTTAAGTATATTAAAAACCAAATACTTTTAGACTTTTACTCAAGTAGTATTTTACTGGGTGACTTTCACTTTTACTTGGGTCATTTTCTATGAAGGCATCTTTAATTTTACTCAAGCATGACAATTGGGTACTTTTTCCACCACCGTCCATACGCATGTGTGTATCTTCATTGGTCTGTGTGCATGTGTCTGTATGTGCGTGTGCTCTCTGTGTGTGTCTTCATACGTCCTGTGTGGAAATTGATTCATGGTGGTGTCTGAGGGTTTTTCAAACTGCTTGGTCTCACTGTAAACACTCTGATACGGCACAAGCCGATTACAAGTGAAGCAGATGGTTGGACTTCTAGGGAGTTGTGTTTTTGCATTCCACTGTCACGAGAGAGCTGAGAAATGCAATGTAAACCAATCCCCCCCCACACACACACACGCACATGCACCCCTACACAGTGCAGAAAATATGGCCTTCACGTACTGTACTCCGAACTGGTACTCAGTTGATGTATTTGGTGTGCACAAGGGAAGCCTATATCTATTTGAGTTATGGAATTATAGTTGTGCATTCCCTGGAGTGGATCAAGGAGATCTATCTCAGTAAAAGTTGGCTGTGTGTACTACTTCTGTTTATGAAGTGATTTGTCGTTGGGCAAAGAATGCTGGATGGTCTGGGCCTGGGGGAAAGTGCCGCACCAGGCTCTATAATGGGTTGAAAAGATGGGTTTCAATTCCCAGGTTTTGGATGAAAGTGCTCAAATTGATATCCACATGCATGGGCTGTGAATAATTCCTCTTAATACCTGATAAGGCCTATACTATCATTGCATGGACCCTCTGAACTCTCTGAATTTCAGCCCTCCCACCGTATGAATACATTCAGTTGGACAACTGACTAGGTATCCCCCTTTCCCTTTATTGGACAGTAATCAGTGGAGGCGTGTCCAGGTAGAGGGGGAAAGGAGATCTCTTGTAAATCTGATGGACAGTAATGAATAGGCAGTGTCTATTCTCAGCAGGAAGAAGAGCCTATTCTAGAGTAGGCGCCATGCTTCGACATGGGCTAACTGTACACAAAGGGATGAGTGGGTGGAGCAGAGGGGATACTGATTAAGTCATTATGGTATGAATGCATCCTTTGAGGTCTATGCATTGATGATAAAGGTTCAAACAAGATGTGGCTATGATGGTGATGTGGACATGGCACTGTCAACCCCAATGTGCTGTCAAAACATTTGAGGAAGCTCGTTGCACTTAATATATTTGAGTACAGTTACTTAAAGTGATTTTGTAGTCTGCCCTACAGAGTCACTGTGACCCTGTAGGGCAGAGGTGTCAAACTCTTTCTGTGGAAGACCTAATTTTTGCAGATTTGTGGATTTTTCTTTCAATTAAGCCCTGGATTTTATTTTCTTAAATTTGTTTTATTTAACCAGGTAGGCTAGTTGAGAACAAGTTCTCATTTACAACTGTGACCTGGCCAAGAAAGCAAAGCAATTCGACACATACAACAACACAGTTACACATGGAATAAACAAACATATAGTAGAAAAGGTCTATATACAACATGTGCAAATGAGGTAGGATAAGAGAAGAAAGCCAATAAATAGGCCATGGTGGCGAAGTAATTACAATATAGCAATTAAACACTGGAATGGTAGATGTGCAGAAGATGAATGTGCAGTAGAGATACTGGGGTGCAAAGGAGCAAGAAAAATAAATAAATACAGTATGGGGATGAGGTAGTTCGGTGGGCCATTTACAGGTGGGCTATGTACAGGTGCAGTGATCTGTGAGCTGCTCTGACCGCTGGTGCTTAAAGCTAGTGAGGGAGATATGAGTCTCCAGCTTCAGTGATTTTTGCAGTTTGTTCCAGTCATTGGCAGCAGAGAACTGGAAGGAAAGGCAGCCAAAGAAAGAATTGGCTTTGGGCGTGACCAGTGAGATATACCTGCTGGAGCGCGTGCTACAAGTGGGTGCTGCTATGGTGACCAGTGAGCTGAGATAAGGCGGTACTTTACCTAGCAGAGACTTGTAGATGACCTGGAGCCAGTGGGTTTGGCGACGAGTAAGAACCGAGGGCCAGCTAACGAGCGTACAGGTCGCAGTGGTGGGTAGTATATGGGGCTTTGGTGACAAAACGGATGGCACTGTGATAGACTGCATTCAATTTGCTGAGTAGAGTGTTGGAGGCTATTTTGTAAATGACATCGCTGAAGTCAAGGATTGGTAGGATGGTAAGTTTTACAGGGGTATGTTTGGCAGCATGAGTGAACGATGCTTTGTTGCGAAATAGGAAGCTGATTCTAGATTTCATGTTGGATTGGGGATGCTTAATGTGAGTCTGGAAGGAGACTATACAGTCTAGCCAGACACCTAGGTATTTGTAGTTGTCCACATATTCTAAGTCAGGACTGTCCAGAGTAGTGATGCTGGATGGGCGGGCAGGTGCGGGCAGCGATCGGTTGAAAAGCATGCATTTAGATTTACTAAGAGCAGTTGGAGGCCACGGAAGGAGAGTTGTATGGCATTGAAGCTCGTCTGGAGGTTAGTTAACACAGTGTCCAAAGATGTGCCAGAGGTATACAGAATGGTGTCGTCTGCGTAGAGATGGATCAGAGAATCACCAGCAGCAAGAGCGACATCAGAAGAGAGTCTGCCCGAGAATTGAACAGTGTGAAACCCCTACATAGAGACTGCCAGAGGTCCGGACAACAGTTCCTCCTATTTGACACACTGAACTCTATCAGAGAAGTAGTTGGTGAACCAGGCAAGGCATTCATTTGAGAAACCAAGGCTGTTGAGTCTGACGATAAGAATGAGGTGATTGACAGAGTCGAAAGTCTTGGCCAGGTCGATGAATACGGCAGCACAGTAATGTCTCTTTCGAAGACCTTAAAGGCAAGTTAGGATATATATAGGTCTGTAGCAGTTTGGACCTAGAGTGTCTCCCTCATCGAAGAGGGGAATGACCGCGGCAGCTTTCCAATCTTTGGAAATCTCAGACGATACGACAGAGAGATTGAACAGGCTAGTAATAGGGGTTGCAACAATTTTGGCAGATAATTTTAGAAAGAGAGGGTCCAGATTGTCTAGCCCGGCTGATTTGTAGGGATCCAGATTTTGCTGCTCTTTCAGAACATCAGCTATCTGGATTTGGGTGAAGGAGAAACGGGGAGGCTTGGGCGGGTTACTGTGGGGGGTGCAGGGCTGTTGACCGGGGTAGGGGTAGCCAAGTGGAAAGCATGGCCAGCTGTAGAAAAATGCTTATTGATAGTATTATTATATTATAGTAGATAATTAGGTGTGGGGAGTTGCTTACTAATTATTGTCCTTAATCCATCAATCAAGGACATGGAAGGAGCGGAAACCCACAGACACTCGTCCCTCTTTGGAATGAGTTTGAAACCTGTGCTGTAGCGGAGCCAAATTTGAGTTATCAGCTTGAAAAGCCTCTCCTCCAATATCATTTATTTTTCGAGTGAATTGTAGAGTTGCCACCCATGACTGAATTTGTTAGTGGCCTTCACCATGTGAGTTCCAAAGTGAATATTATCATTATAATTAAACTTGTTATGTCAGTACATTACATATTGTATCTCATAAGGACTTATTTTGAGGCATATCTTTATCCTAATACAGTGGCCACATCAGGCCTGCAAGTAGGGTTGCATAATTCCAGTAATTTTCCCAAAATTCCCAGGTGTAAAAAAAAAAAATCCTGGTTGGAGGATTTCCAGGAATCTTTCAACTGGGATTTCGGGAAACCCTGGGAAATTTACCAGAATTTTGCAAGTTACCTTAAGCTGCCTTGCAAGGTGATGTGTAATTCCTATTGGAATCCAGCCAGAGTTAGGATAACCAACAGGTGGAATTTTTATTCACCTGGAAACTACATTTTTATTGACTAACAGGATTAGGAACAGTGTGAGTGACTATAGACAATGGGCCTGATTGGAAAGCTCAGAGCTTCTGCTCTTGTCTGTCCGTAAAAACAAATGGATGAGTGGAACAAGCAAGGTAGGCCAGGAGCAAGGAAGGAGGGTTTGGTCAATCAAGGCAAGGAATATGTAGAAGGCTAGCTGCATTGGGTGCAGATGACTGAACTGCTCACTTTGGTGTCTGTGTCGGCAGGTATACAGATGAGGAGGCATACAAAGGCATGTCAATTGGTATTAGTATGTGATGCAGATCACACGCACCATCCTCCTCCGTTACTTCTTCAATGACAATCCCATAGGCCTCTACATTATGGACAAGGTACTGTTTCTGTATGATAACCATGATCAAAACAGTTATTTTTAATTCACATTTACCACAAAAATCAAGGAATGGAAACTGTTGTGTGCATGTTTTGTTAAACGTCTGTATAATAACTGTTCTTTGGATTCCCTCCTAACATCTGTGATGAATATAACAGGAAACCTGTTTGATCACCATGCACTACAAAATCATTCTGGCAATGGATACAGAGAACATCAACACATTAACATCAACACGCCAGAGGATATACCCATTGGGGCTCTGCAGGGAGTTTTGTCACACCTGCTCCAGAGCGCCAGGCTTGCCCATCATTACGCACACCGGTCACCTTCGTTACGCGCATCAGCGCTTCATTGGACTCACCTGTACTCTGTCTCTTCTGCTCCTCCTCCATGGTGCTCGACGGGCGCTAGGCTGCCTGTCATTACGCACATCGGTCCCCTTCGTTACGCGCATCAGCGCTTTATTGAACTCGCCTGTACTCCTTCTCGTTTTGATTGCCTTCTCTGTATTTGTCTGTTCCTCTATTTCATCCACGTGTCAGCATTATTGTCGTTTATGTTTTCCCTGTCCACACGCTGTCCGTGGTCTGTTTTGTGCCCGTTGTTTATTAAGTGTTCACTCCCTGTACTGGCTTCTCGTCTCCCAGCATCTGTCCTCACAGGTTTACCTCATATTTGGATTTCTTTATGTTTTGCCACTAAAATCATAATAAACACTGACAGCTAAATTATTGTGTTATTGTTATGGGTATTATTATAAATAATAATAATAGGGGACGGGGGTAGTACCCCAAAAGGTACTTTGAGTATCCATTAAGAGGAGTTATTTGAAGAACTTAGGGGTTCCCCCACAGTTCAAATTTGAAGAACCCGTAAAGGATACTCCAGGAACCTTTTCTTTTTTACAGTGTGTATATGTGGGTAGGGGTGAAAGTGACCGGGCAATCAGGATATAGAATAAACAGAGTAGCAGAAGCATATGTAAAGTGTGTCTATGAGTCAGTGCAAAAACAATTAAGATGAATAAATAATAGAGGTCAATGTAAATTGTCAGAGAAACCATTTGGTTCTAACTGTTCAGCAGTCTTATGGTTTGGGGGTAGAAGCTGTTCAAGAGCCTTTTGGTCACAGACTTGGTGCTCTGGTACCGCTTGCCAGGCGATAGCAGAGAGAACAGTGTGTCTTGCTGCACTTCTAACATCCAGGCCAGTGTCATATTACATCCAAATGAACTCTTGATCTGTGAACATTGGAGGGTTGGAGTTAAAAATCCAAATGAATGGGGATTGGCCATTGTGGGTGACAATCTAGCACTTGAAGAAATTCGGAATATATGTATAATTATTTAACTGCAGGTACTGAAGATGTGAGTGAAATAGCTGTAAGTAGCTGTGTAAGATGTGTCCTTTTTAGTTTAGTCCAATTAGGGTAGGGATGGTACGGGGGGAAAACTATTTAGAGAAAATATAAATTGGGAACAATAATGATGTAAACAATTGATAGAACCTACAATCTATCTGCAATATTAAAGCTGATCTCACCTCCATGTAAAAAAAGGAGACAATTGGTCCATAGGATTTTAGACTGTGTTTTATCTATAAACTACCACGGTGACCATATCCTTACTACAGCCGTGTGTAACTAAAACCCATGGTTCTTTGTTTGCAGTACTCTTGCCTTAAAACCCCATTTGAATTACAGTATGTTGCTCATTGGAATATGCTCTTCACCCATTTCTAAGAGGCCAGAATCCTTTCGCACTTCCCGTATGTCTAAACCCCAATGATGAATGTGGAGTGTCAATCTTTGCCTTGTGGATGGACTGTGATGAAAAGCAGTGCTTCCTGTTGTCATTAGTGCTGGTGTCCTTTGAGCAGCACTCCTGGGTCGTTGAACCGGTGGAGGCCAAATGACTGAGCAGCCACCGTGCAGTAATGACTCCAGCCCAGGAGGATGCCACTAACTCGGTCTGTTTATTTTAATTAACTCTGAGTCAACAGTTACCGGCAGAGGGAGGAAGGGGAGGGTCACAGTGGCGAGGGATTGCATGGGGATTGAGTTAGCCTGCAGCCGTCTGAAGTTGAAAGGAACAGTAAGAGGAAATCTGAGTGATTCAGAAGACAAACATTTTGAGTGTTTCAAATAATTTGGGGATTGGAGATGGAGACAGTTCAGGTTAAATATCTCAAAATGTCTGGAATTGTTTATACAGTAAGAATATTGAAATACCACACCGAAAAATGTGCATATTGTCTGTCTACAATGTAGACATGTAGATGTGTGGAATAAAACTATTGTAGACTACTGTGTGTGTGTGTGTGTGTGTGTGTGTGTGTGTGTGTGTGTGTGTGTGTGTGTGTGTGTGTGTGTGTGTGTGTGTGAGAGAGATACAGACAGAACACAAAGTTGAGGAACATCAGGATGGGCATGTCCTCTCACTCCCCTCTCCTAGCCTGGGCTTGTTGTGTCCCGTGCTGGGGGAAGAAGATGCAGTGAACCTGGTGATCAACTGCAGTAAATGTGCAGTGGGCCTGGTCTGTTAACCTGGCTCTGGCATCCATTGCCTATCATCAGTATGTGTGTCACCCTGTCATTATCCAGATCATACTCCTCCTCTCTAGCACGCTCATGTAGGCTCTATCTTAATGAAAGGGAGAGCTCTGGTGCTAATGGGTCTGTACTACGTCATCATAACACACACACACACACACAGACACACAGACAGACAGACAGACGCATGCATGTATGCACACACACACAAACGCATGCACGAATGCACACACAGACACAAGCATGCACGAATGCACACACACACACACACACAACAAATGCCCCAACAAGTGCCTCCAGCACACACACAGTATAGTCTACATTCATTTATCGTATAAATGCTAGAATGTGTACACATTTTTTCTGTGTTATTTCAGTATTCATACGGTATACACTATGCACAAGTCCAGGCATTAAACTGTGGGCAGCGGATGACTAGAAACAGATTGTTTGTTATCGGAATCAAATTGTTGCTGCCAGTTAGTTTCCATGTCATTATGTGGAAGGCTGTGTTGTGGTCGTTTGTCTCCTCGGCTGTGGTGAGGCACGCATCCATCCAGACCTGGGTTCAAATACTATTTTAAATCATTTCAAATACTTTACCTGTGCTTGATTGATATTGCCTGTTGCAAAGGAACCAATAAAAATGTCCCAAATGTGCAAACGCGTCTACCTGGTACAGGCTAAAGCCAACGCTGGTATAGATCTGGTCCTGTAAGGTTTGTCTCCGTGGCTTTGGCAATGCATGGGTCTATCCCTTTATACAGTTTATAATCTGCAATGGGGGTATTCCTTTATACAGTCTATGGTCTAAACCGGCATCCTTATGATTCATGCAACCCTCATCCGATGCATATGATTGCCTTTGGTTAACATTTCACCTCTTCATCTCTTTCCCGTAACAGATGTGAGAAGCTATGAAAGAATTAAGAGCTTGTAATTATAGCTCACATCTGTGAGACAGTTCACAGAGTCACAGAGTTCCACAGGCTGAGTCTGTAAGTCTAGTTGTCTGTCTGTGTATATACAGTACAGTGTCTACAGGACCGGGTGAGGTGGTAATGTGTTTTCATAGAGAGGATGATGGTTGTGAGGACTTGAAACCTGCTGGGGCTCCAGGAAGTTTATCATTGGCGCATGGACACATTAGTGACGGGACTATGTGGATTTGTCCTGGCACCTGATTGGCAGATTTTGTCCCAAGGGAGTGCTCATTGGTTGGGGTGGGGTATTAAATCAATGTCTTGCTTTCTTGTAGGCCCCAAAACACAAATGTGACAATACAGGGCCATTTCCACTACTGAAAAAGTGTCTCTTTGATTGGCCAAGTTTTTTTATTGGCCTTGCTAAACAAGGGCTTCTCTCTTCCTGAGGCTTTCAGCTTTTTCCCCATTAACAAGCCATTAGTCCTCATAAGCCATTCGTGTTTAGTAGTGAGAACTCCTTGACCAAAAGACACCCTGTTATAAATGAGCTCTATCAGCAAGGAAATCCTCCTTTGATAAACAAGGACGTTTGCCCCCAGGTGAACGAAACTAAAAGATTGCGCAAGGTTTCACAGCCTTAAAGTCCTACTCTGATATTTACAGCCATTTTTTTTAAACAATTGAATGAATGATACCCATTGATTATCATGTATAAACGCCTCATGATCTTAAATCATAATCCCACTGTAGCCTTAAACAGGGTACTAGAAGACAGTCGAAAAAAACACTTTTTTGTGGTAATTCTTTTTTAACATCCTCCTTTTTCTTTCTTTGCCATAGACCAGGAATAACTGGGAATCCGAAACATGATTTGACTTGGTTGGCAGGAAGGCTTGTTTACGTGTTAACCAAATTGCAGCCCGGAGTGCCACAAGGCACCCGCATACCGTTCCTGGGGTTCCTGTCTAAGTGGAGGCAGTAGAGTAGAGGGACTCAAACTCGGTGACTCATATACCGTATAGGACTTCAACTGAGAGGAGGAGGCTTGGGGGTTGACTTCGCCCGGTGCTGCATCCACTACTTCCACAATTTTTTCCTAGAGATCTACACAGCCTACTCCACATTTTCAAAGTGAAAGAAAGTTATAGAACATATTCAAAATTCTTAGGGCAACATACACTGAGAATACAAAACATTAAGAATATAGGGTGAATGGGCAAGACAAAAGATTGAAGTGCCTTTGAAGTGCCTTTGAACGTGGTATGATAGCAGGTGCCAGGTGCACCGGTTTGTGTCAAGTACTGCAACATTGCTGGGTGTATCAAGAATGGTCCACCACCCAAAGGACATCCAGTCAACTTGACACAACTGTGGGATGCATATGAGTCAACATGGACCAGCATCCCTGTGGAACACTTTCGACACCCTGTTGAGGTCATGCTGTGATGAATTGAGGCTTTTCAACTCAATATTAGGAAGGTGTTTTTCTTATGTTTGGTATTGCTCAAGCTCATTCAATTTGGTTGGGAGTCATTGATGGACAGCATCACAGCCATATTCAAACCAATATTCAAACGTACTCTACACCACTTGGAAAGCCATCCGGGTGTCTTTGGCATTAAAATGTCAGAAAAATACAACTCAGGGTTGGTTTTCAGAAGACTGATCCCCCCCTTTCCTCTAACATTTTACCTGAGCTTTGCTCCATTCATATTTATTTTGATCCTGACAAACTCCCCAATCCCTGGAATTACATGCATAACCATAATAACCCATTAAATAGAGAGGGGTTCACTCTGTGTTGTATTGGAATTGACCCAACCATGTAGTTTTTTAAATTATGGCAAAACGTTTATTTATTTGCTGTGTTGTCTTGCTTGTATTACTTAGCAGCCTTTTTGCAAACGTAATGGATGATTTGGAGTGGATTATTTAACACGGGTTTCTTTCTTTTCACATTGTCATACAGGCTGTCACGACTTCTGCCGAAGTCGGTTGCTCTCCTTGTCCGGGCGGTGCTCTGCGGTCAACGTCGATGGTCTTCTAGCCATCGCCGATCCACTTTTCATTTCACTTTTCGTTTTGTCTTTGTTTCCCACACACCTGGTTTTCATTTCCCAATTACTGGTCATGTATTTAACCCTCTGTTTCCCCCATGTCTTTGTGTGTGATTGTTTATGGTTCAGGTCGGTACGTTTCCGGCAGGTTTTGTCCGGGTGCTGTTTTCACCCGTGTTTTGTGGCAACCGTTATTGTTCGCACATTGGTACTGTTACTTGTGCTATTTCTTAAGTAAAGTGCGTTGTTCACTCATCTCTGTTCTCCTGTGCCTGACTTCATGCACCAGCTACACCCACCGCCTGACACAGGCCAGTAATATGGAGTGAATGCAATATTGTTGATCCCTTTGTATTTTCAAGTATTGTGGTGGCAGCATCATGTTATGGGTATGCTTGCCCCCGGCAGAGACTGGGGAGTGTGTTAGAATATAAAAGGAGCAAAACCCAGATAAAATGTATTCTGAAAACCTAACCCTGGCATATGGTTTTATTTTGTCTGTGGGACAATTACACACATTGTTATGCAAAAGACACACCAAAATGGCTTTCCAAGTGGTGTTGAGTAATCCCGAGTGGTCTAGTCTCAGTCCTGACTTAAATCTGCTTTAAAAAGTTAGTTAGAATTTGACTATCCATCAATGATTCCCAACCAAATTTACTGACCCTGAACAATTTTGACCAAAACTATGAATATATGTTGTCCTAAGAGTTGCAAAATTGGTAGAATCTTAATGAAAATGATAACACATCTGTAATGGCTGCTAAAGGTACTTCCAAGTATTAACTCAGCGGAGTGATGACTTATCCAATTATAATATTTCAGTTTTATTATGTTTTCTTAATTTGGACAATTTTCCATAAATTTATTTCACTTAGAAAATGTGGAGAAGGTTGTGTAGATCTATGGAATTTGTTTTTATTTAATCCCTTTTTAAATGTAATTTTAAGAGCAAAATGTGAAAAAAAGTTCAAAGGGGTGTAGACTTTCTATAGGCCCTGTATACATGTCACTAATATTATTTAGCTTGTAGAATATAGAAAAAGTCAATATATAGAGTTTAATGTCCGCAGGAATCAAATTAGCATAATACTTTAATTGACGTTTCATTCATCGAAATCCATGACTTTAAGCTAGAGACTTCTGGTTGGATTGCGTCTCAATCCACTGCACTCGCCATTGTCGGCCATTTGGTTCTGCGGTGGAAAACAGCTGACATACAACAGAGTTTGTGGGACGAGGAGACAACCCGGAAATAGGTCTTCTCATGAAAACATGTGTAAAGTCTGAACAGTTCGAGATTGTAACTATTTTAATTCTATTTTGCCAGGCTAATGATCTGTTATGTCCCTGTCTTGTGAAATTTAAGTGAGTTAGTTAAAGGCACCAGAGTTCAAAACACAGGTCAACACAGGCATGTGAGCACCCCTCCCTCCCTCCCTCCATGTCTCCCTCCCTGTCTGTCTCCCTGTCTGTCTCCCTCCCTCCCTCCCTCCCTGTCTCCCTCCCTGTCTGTCTCCCTGTCTCCCTCCCTGTCTGTCTCCCTGTCTCCCTCCCTGTCTGTCTCCCTCCCTCCCTGTCTCCCTCCCTCCCTGTCTCCCTCCCTCCCTGTCTCCCTCCCTGTCTGTCTCCCTGTCTCCCTGTCTCCCTGTCTCCCTCCCTCCCTGTCTCCCTCCCTCCCTGTCTGTCTGTCTGTCTGTCTGTCTGTCTGTCTGTCTGTCTGTCTGTCTGTCTGTCTGTCTGTCTGTCTGTCTGTCTGTCTGTCTGTCTGTCTGTCTCCCTCCCCCCCTGTCTGTCTGTCTGTCTGTCTGTCTGTCTGTCTGTCTGTGTCTGTCTGTCTGTCTGTCTGTCTGTCTGTCTGTCTGTCTGTCTGTCTGTCTGTCTGTCTGTCTGTCTGTCTGTCTGTCTGTCTGTCTGTCTGTCTGTCTGTCTGTCTGTCTGTCTGTCTGTCTGTCTGTCTGTCTGTCTGTCTGTCTGTCTGTCTGTCTGTCTGTCTGTCTGTCTGTCTGTCTGTCTGTCTGTCTGTCTGTCTGTCTGTCTGTCTGTCTGTCTGTCTGTCTGTCTGTCTGTCTGTCTGTCTGTCTGTCTCCCTCCTGTCTGTCTGTCTGTCTGTCTGTCTGTCTGTCTCCCTCCCTCTCTGTCTGTCTGTCTGTCTGTCTCCCTCTCTGTCTGTCTGTCTGTCTCCCTCTCTGTCTGTCTGTCTGTCTCCCTCTCTGTCTGTCTGTCTGTCTCCCTCTCTGTCTGTCTCCTTCTCTGTCTCCCTCTCTGTCTGTCTCCTTCTCTGTCTCCCTCTCTGTCTGTCTCCCTCTCTGTCTCCCTCTCTGTCTGTCTCCCTCTCTGTCTGTCTCCTTCTCTGTCTCCCTCTCTGTCTGTCTCCTTCTCTGTCTCCCTCTCTGTCTGTCTCCTTCTCTGTCTGTCTCCTTCTCTGCCTCCCTCTCTGTCTGTCTCCTTCTCTGCCTCCCTCTCTGTCTGTCTCCTTCTCTGTCTGTCTCCTTCTCTGCCTCCCTCTCTGTCTGTCTCCTTCTCTGCCTCCTTGTGAGTTGAATACAGTATGCCTTTGAGAGATTCATTGTAGCCTCTTTTTAAAAGGGAAAGAACGCATCTGTCTAGAGTTTTGAGGGAGTCCATTTCTCAGCTGCAGTGTCAGCGCTATCTAGGAGACAAGGTTGAAGAGGAGGCAAGTAGGAGAGTTCAGGGAGGTAGTTTGGGGTGGAGGAGGTCTGACTGAGGCAAAAGGAGCATAATGTTTTAGTTGGGGGGCGACTACAGACGTACTATGTCATTATCACAGGTCAGTCGCCAGTGTGGGGTGGGGGGAGGGGAGGGAGGGTAGGAGAGTTAACTGGCTCCAGCTTGCAGGCCTGGTGCTTTGTCAAACCCAAACCACCACGCTTGCCGTTTTTTGTGTTAACCTCAAACAATACATTTGGTATACAAATGTCATTTGCCACGGTTATGCTTAATATTCTCTCTTTTTTTACATCTAATGCAAAAGATAATACGGTAGAACTTTTCGTATTGGTTAATTACAAGTTAACTGTAAAAAGACCAATCTTATGTGGTACACATAAATATGAAATAGATAAATGTACGGGCTTATATTCTATATCTATGGTGGTAAACAAGATGACACAAGTCAAAGACCTTAAAAATGTTAAAGTCCTTAAGAATATGGAGTTCAATATAAAAGGGCCATGTATAATGGACGCTGCCCAGAGGCATCTCACAAGGTTTAACAAGGAGGATGTACGTCAGACAGAGTGACCACGTGTCACACACCCAAGAAACAACACCCTAATACTCTTTCATCTGTGTGTCTGTGACCAATATAACGATGACTGTTGTCAAGGGCTCTTTGACTTAACTTTGATGATCGTTTATGGCTAAACTGACGACAACTGATTTCAATGGTCAATTGTGTTCAGTTCAATGTTCCAGTTGTCATCTTATCTCACATGTTTATCTAAATAATTGCTATGAACTTGTGTTTATGTGTCATGCTGTATACAGAGCATAAAGTAGTCCAGCTAAGCAGGGTTGGAAGATGTTTACTTACCAATGGTCCAGGTCATAGATTTCTGAATGTGAAAGACACGATCTGTGAATAGGCCTTGAGTTTATTATTAGCTGTAGGCTACAATGAGTGGTGCTGCAGGACAAATGTGGAAGTTAATTGTTTACTCCCTCAGTGTGGTTCACCAGGGGTGTTTTCATTAGCCACGCTCAAGGTCCTAAATGATATCATAACCACCATCATATTCATCAATCTGGCCAAGGCTTTCGACTCTGTCAATCACCACATTCTTACCGGCAGACTCAACAGCCTTGGTTTTTCAAAGGATTGCCTTGCCTGGTTCACCAACTACTTCTCTGATAGAGTTCAGTGTGTCAAATCGGAGGGCCTGTAGTCCAGACCTCTGGCAGTCTCTATGGGGGTACCACAGGGTTCAACTCTCGGGCCGACTCTTATCTGTATACATCACTGATGTCGCTCTTGCTGCTGGTGATTCTCTGATCCACCTCTACGCAGAAGACACCATTCTGTACACCTCTGGCCCTTCTTTGAACACTGTGTTAACTAACCTCCAGACGAGCTTCAATGCCATACAACTCTCCTTCCGTGGCCTCCAACTGCTCTTAGTAAAACTAAATGCATGTTCTTCAACCAATCGCTGCCCGCACCTGCCCGCCCCTCCAGCATCACCACTCTGGACAGTTCTGACTTAGAATATGTGGACAACTACAAATACCTTGGTGTCTGGTTAGACTGTAAACTCTCCTTCCAGACTCACATTAAGCATCTCCAATCCAAAATTAAATCTAGAATCGGCATCCTATTTCGCAACAAAGCATCCTTCACTCATGCTGCCAAACATACCCTCGTAAAACTGACCATCCTACCGATCCTCGACTTCGGCAATGTCATTTACAAAATAGCCTCCAACACTCTACTCAGCAAATTGGATGCAGTCTATCACAGTGCCATCCGTTTTGCCATCAAAGCCCCATATACTACCCACCACTGCGACCTGTACGCTCTCGTTGGCTGGCCCTCTCTTTCTACTCATCGCCAAACCCACTGGCTCCAGGTCATCTACAAGTCTCTGTTAGGTAAAGCCCCGCCTTATCTCAGCTCACTGGTCACCATAGCAGCACCCACTTGTAGTACACGCTCCAGCAGGTATATCTCACTGGTCACCCCGGAAAGCCAATTTTTCATTTGACCGCCTTTCCTTCCAGTTCTCTGCTGCCAATGACTGGAATGAACTGCAAAAATTACTGAAGCGGGAGACTCTTATATTCCTCACTAGCTTTAACCTCTTGAAGCAAGTGGGCAGTATTTTGATGTTTGGATAAAAAACATTCCCAAAGTAAACTGCCTATTTTTCAGGCCCAGAAGCTAGAATATGCATATAATTGGCAGATTAGAACAGAAAACACTCTAAAGTTTCCAAAACGGTCAACACTTTCTCTGTCAGTATAACAGAACTGATATTGCAGGCGAAAGCCTGAGGAAAATCCAACCAGGAAGTGCTGTTATTCTGAAACTACTCTGTTCCATTGCAAGCCTATCCTCCATTTAAAGGGATATCAACCAGATTCCTTTCCCTATTGCTTCCACAGGGTGTGAACAGTCTTTAGACATAGTTTCAGGCTTTTATTCTGAAAAATGAGCGAGGATTATCACATCGCGTCAGTGGATAGCTAGGTGTCTCCAGATTTGTTAATGTGTGCGACACAGGAACGAGACCTTTTTTTCTGTCTTGTATTGAAAAGGCTACCGTTCGGTTGAAATATTATCAATGATTTATTGTAAAAACAACCTGAGGATTGATTATAAAAAACGTTTGACATGTTTCTACGAACTTTACGGATATCATTTGGAATTTTCGTCTGCCCGTCCTGACCTGCACGAGCCTGTGGATTACTCACCAAAACGTGCCAACCAAATGGAGGTTTTTGGATATAAAAACAATCTTTATCGAACAAAACAAACATTTATTGTATGACTGGGAGTCTCGTGAGTGCAAACATCTGAAGATCATCAAATGTAAGCAATTAATTTGATTGCTTTTCTGACTTTCGTGACCAATCTACTTTGTTGCTAGCTGTTTGTAATGTTTTGTCTACTGAGAGCTATACTCACATAAACGCTTGGTTTGCTTTCGCTGAAAAGCTTTTTTTACCTCCCTTATCCTACCTCATTTGCACATACTGTATATAGATTTTTCTACTGTATTATTGACTGTATGTTTATTTATTTAATGTGTAACTCTGTGTTGTTGTATGTGTCGAACTACTTTGCTTTATCTTGGCCAAGTCGCAGTTGCAAATGAGAACTTGTTCTCAACTAGCCTACCTGGTTAAATAAAGGTTAAATACAAAATAAATAAAATAATGTGGAAAATGTTTTAAAACGTTTTGCAACGGAAAACAAATAGTAGCATTGAGTTAAATATGGAACTTTCCAAACTGTGCACTGTGACTACTGGGTCAGACGAGAATGCGCTTGTGGAGAAAGATTGTGTTTAAAGACTTTGTAGTGAACAGTCAATGTTTAAAGAAATATGTATATAAAACATGACAAACAGGATTAGGGGTGTGGCGGTCACTAAATTGCGTCAGTCGGTAATTATCAAGCAAATAACTGTCTCACGATAATTGACCGTTAATTAACAAACACATTTAGTATCTCCACACATACTGTAGCCTACAAGCCATTTTAAAAAGTCTAATAAATCCATGTAATATAGCCTACACCTTCACAATAAACCCATTATTTATTTTAGAAAGGTCTAAAGAAACATGATATGAAGAATATGTCGTCTATTTCAGAAGAAAATAATAGCATACTCTGAGTTGTGCTTATGTTTGGTCCTGATGTGGCTATTCCAAATGGCTGTGGGCTACACTTGTTCATTTAACAGACTTGGTTTGCTTATAATTTTTGGCATTATTTTATAGCATGAAGAATACATTTGAACAAAGCTGAATATATAATCTTATAGGAGTACCAATTTCTTTGTTAACCACTCAACACAGAATAGCCTCGTGTGCAATATTAATGTAACCTTAGTTGTTCTACAAACGTTGGGCTGTATGTTTACTTTTTTTGTACATTTTAAGGCTGCATAATGATGATTTGAAAAAAGTTGCTTAAAAGGCATGAGCACTGCTTTGTGGTTTTGCGCAGGCTGAACACACTCCAATAGTCTCTCATTCACAATTTGACCAGCACTTGATAATGCCTCGAACTTCACAGTGGCATCCCCATTGTGGCCGTAATGCTCCCTAACAAAATCCATGACTTTTGCGGCCCAGAGTGCTGCATTGTGCCCTTCTCCCTGAGGGATTGTGTCTCTCACTCACACAGCTCTGCGTCAAGTGATCAGGTCTTTCAAAGGTGCATATTGAAGATATTGGAGGAACTGTCCACATTTACTTTTTGTCTGCTAACAAGATGAGCCTAACCAACAACAAAAGCACTAGCCTATGTCAATCTACCGTTCCCCATTGTACAAAAATCAACCTATTCTATTCTGTGAGATAAATACATATTCCAAACAGTCTGGGACAGTTGTGGGATGCGTTAGATCCCAAATTAATACAACCACTACTATTAAAAAACATGTTTTAAGCAATGTGGCTGACGCAACAGATCAGCAAGTCTAGCTTAAAATGTTGATAAACTATTAGGCTATTTCTTCACATTATAAGCGCATCAATGCGCACATGGTAGTAGGCTATAAGCGGGAATGTTCCATCAGCAGAAAACACCATTATCAAAAGTGACTGCAAATGCAATTATGCATTTAATGATTATATTATGAAGGCGCATTTTTATGGTGGAAATTATATTCCCCCAAACTTGAAACTCACACGCTGCTTATATATGCCAGCTAGACTTTACACCACTTAATTAGTGTGCTTAGTTTTAAGAAGTTATTTGTCCACTTCAGTTGTGATACAAACCTTATTAAAACATATAGGCCTATGGTCTAGGCTACATGAGGTGTGTGACAACTAGCAAAAAAAGGCATCGTTTCTTATGCTGGGCATCATTCACAAGTGATAATGTATAATTCACAAGTGATAATCTAATATTGTCACCCATCAGATTATTCTTGATTTAATCTTGTATTAACAAATACTAAATAATGTATGTGTGACATTTGTTTTGATTTAGAATGGACCATTGTCATGCACCTGTATCGAAACAGGGGCAGCAGGAAATAATTACATGTCATCTAAGCACTTAAATAGCAAATGGAAGACACTTTTCCCTGTGGTTTATTTTCATGCCAGCCAGGTAGGCTATACTCCTGATGTAAATTAAGCAATGTGCTTAGTAATAGGAAAGTTGATGATTAAATATAGTAGGCCTAGGCCTAGCCTTAGCCTATAGAAAGCTGTTGGGATCCTCCTCTTTTTATTAACGGCCACGGCCATCACTCTTTTTTTTTTGCGCAATTGCATAGCCTATAGAAATGTTGCGCAACTTGAACTCATGTGCTCTCATGAAGTGTTTGATTAGATTTCGTAATATATTTGCATTGATGTCAGAGTGATTAGAAGGACAATAGAGTGCTGAATACCAGGCAGTTAGCGAGTTTGATAGGCTACTAATGACCAGCAGCAGCATCAGAGCTTGGAGAAGCATAATTACCGTGACTAAACAGTGATGTGGAATTCGACAGCCTTCATGACTGGTGACCGGCAGTGTGGCGGTAATACAGTCGCCACAACAGCCTTAAACAGGATAGAATAAATTTACAAAACAGAAAAGAAATACACAGGAATTAGTAACATTTAACCATTACTCACATACAGTGGGGAGAACAAGTATTTGATACACTGCCGATTTTGCAGGTTTTCCTACTTATAAAGCATGTAGAGGTCTGTCATTTTTATCATATGTACACTTCAACTGTGAGAGACGGAATCTAAAACAACTATCCAGATAATCACATTGTATGATTTTTAAGTAAGTAATTAATTAGCATTTTATTGCATGACATAAGTATTTGATACATCAGAAAAGCAGAACTTAATATTTGGTACAGAAACCTTTGTTTGCAATTACAGAGATCATACGTTTGCTGTAGTTCTTGACCAGGTTTGCACACACTGCAGCAGGGATTTTGGCCCACTCCTCCATACAGACCTTCTTCAGATCCTTCAGGTTTTGGGGCTGTCACTGGGCAATACGGACTTTCAGCTCCCTCCAAAGATGTTCTATTGGGTTCAGGTCTGGAGACTGGCTAGGCCACTCCAGGACCTTGAGATGCTTCTTACAGAGCCATTCCTTAGTTGCCCTGGCTGTGTGTTTCGGGTCGTTGTCATGCTGGAAGACCCAGCCACGACCCATCTTCAATGCTCTTACTGAGGGAAGGAGGTTGTTGGCCAAGATCTCGCACATGGCCGCATCCATCCTCCCCTCAATACGGTGCAGTCGTCCTGTCCCCTTTGCAGAAAAGCATCCCCAAAGAATGATGTTTCCACCTCCATGCTTTACGGTTGGGATGGTGTTCTTGGGGTTGTACTCATCCTTTTGATCTCTCTCCGTTGATTAGTGATGACTCCTGTAAAAGCGAAAAGTGTAACTATCACACCACTGAAGATTGCAAATGTGTCAGTCAAAACATTCTAAACTTACAGTAGACACACAGGCCTATGATCCCAGCCAGTAGGAAAACACACAGCAGCCCCAGCAACTCTAGAGGGTCTCTTCCACCACACAACATTTGCTAAATCACAGGGTATTCTCATATCAGATCGCTGTGCCCTGTCTGGTTGTATTATGTTTTCAGTTTCTCAATTGATCATTAAGAATAACATGTACCACAGTACTCTCACACGTGTCGTCAGCAATATCCATCATCTTCCCGTGTGGCGCAGAAGGCACTGCATCTCAGTGCTAAAGGCATCATTACAGACACCCTGGTTCGAATAAAGGCTCTACCACAACATGATTGGAGTCCCATACGGCAGTGCACAATTGGCCCGGGTTTGGCTGGTGTAAGCTGTCATTGAAAATAAGAGTTTGTTCTTAACTGACTTGCCTAGTTAAATAAAATCTTCATTGCTCTAGTTAGATTCTTTACTTTCAATTCCACCTGAATTTGCATAGAGTTTTCTGTTTACACTCAAACATTTTTACACTTAAATGCATAACAACACAAATTACGACACCCCCATTTAAAACTTCTAAACAGCCAAATCCGAATTCCAATGTTCAACCTAATATGACATCTCCACACGTCCAGTCAGCCATCAGTCAAACTACTCAATGACAGTGACATCATTCACTCGTAAAACTGAAATGAACCTCAAGGGTTAAATGTAGGCATTCATTCTGAGTGGTTAAGTTTAGAGTAAAGGGTTGGGTTAAATTGAGGGATTAATTACGAGTGGTTTAGGTTAGAGTTAAAATATAAAAACACTAATAAAAAAACTAGTGCCTTGTACTGGGATTGAACCAGAGCTGTTTGAAGCCGTAGCTCACGATTGAGTCCTTCCTCAACGCCATCCACAACACCCTAGATCGCTGTGAGAGCAGCCACTTACCGATTTGGCAGTTCCAACACAGTTACACCTCTGACATTGTCAAAATCTAAAATATGCTATGCATTTTCCCTGTTACCTCAGGCTAAGGCAGATCTGATTGAATCTAGGCCTAACTCAAATACTTGGTGAGCTTGACTTCGCAAAAAAGTACAAAAGACCCAATGTGCAAACTATGCCGAACAAGTGACACAATACTCCTATTAGATAAAATATTCATATTTAAAACATTAAGTTCTATATGTCTAAAACCCATTGCCTTGTTTGCATTTTGTTCACCAATCAAGTGCAGTCAATACATAGCTACAGTGCATTCAAAAAGTATTCAGTCCCCTTGACTTTTCCACATTTTGTTACGTGACAACCTTATTCTAGAATGTATTAAATTCTTTCCCCCCTCATCAATCTACACACACTAGCCCTTAATGACAAAGCAAAACAGGTTTTTAGAAAAATATTACTAATTTCTTAAAAATAGGAACCTGAAATATGACATTTACATAAGCATTCAGACCACACAGCAAGTAATGAGGAATCGGCCCAGAACTGATTGAATTCAAATGAATGACTGCCCAGAATCGCCCAAGGTATATCAGGCAGTTTCCATTCAGCTGAATTTGCTGGCATCTTACCAGAATCCCCCCAGAAGAGGCCCGATGCAATTTTAAATAAATTAATACTTATGTAAATGCTGCAACAGGCTCCAGGTCATCTTTTTATCTCTAGGTTGTGGCCAGCACAGGTCTCAAACCAGCATCTGTAGCAACGCAGTTTGCACTACGATGCAGTGTCTTAGACCGCTGCACCACTCAGGAGGCTCCATCCACAGTTTTTAATGCTTATCAATTGCCTTGCACAAAGTATCAAAAATACTAAAATACTACTTAAACAGGACTCTTAAAGAATTTCATTTGAATGGGAATTACATTTTTTGATCATAGAAAAAATGAGAAAATATGAAGAAATACATTTTGGCTAGATATCTCACACTGGAATCGGCCCGAGCTCAATCCCCGCATCCTAGCCATAAGTAATACTGCCGGAGGTGGCCCAGAATAGTGCCACATGACATCGGCCGAGTCTGATTCTCAGCCAAGTACCCCGAGTCTCAGCCCGGAATCAGCCCAGATCCACTGTGCTAGCTGGGCATTTACTCAGTACTTTAATTGTCTTCATTTTCAATGCTGCAGAATGTTTTTGGTCCCCTTCCCCAGATCTTTGGCTCGACACAATCCTGTCTCAGAGCTCTACGGACAATTCCATCGACCACATGGATTGTTTTTGTTGTTGTTGACATGCACTGTCAAATGTGGGACCTCATATAGACAGGTGTATGCCTTTCCAAATCATGTCCAATCAATTGAATTTACTCCAATCAAGTTATAGAAACATCTCAAGGATGATCATTGGAAAATGGGCCGACAGGGTAGCCTAGTGGTTAGATTGGACTAGTAACCGATAGGTTGCAAGTTCAAATCCCTGAGCTGACAAGGTACAAATCTGTCGTTCTGCCCCTGAACAGGCAGTTAAGCCACTGTTCCTAGGCCGTCATTGAAAATAAGAATTTGTTCTTAACTGACTTGCCTAGTTAAATAAATAAATAAAGGTAAAACAGGAGGATCTGAGCTAAATTTCAAGTCTTATAGCGAAGGGTTGGAATACTTCAGTAAATAAGGTATTTCTGTTTTCGCTTTGTCATTATGGGTGTGTAGATTGCTGAGGAATTGTTTTTATTTAATACATTTTAGAACAAGGCTGTAACAAAATGTGAAAAAAGTCAAAGGTTATAATAATATATTAAATGCTGCCTGTCTGTGGTCCGGAAATATAAAAAAATATATATATATATATATATATATATATATATATTACATTTAAGTCATTTAGCAGACGCTCTTATCCAGAGCGACTTACAAATTGGTGCATTCACCTTATGACATCCAGTGGAACAACCACTTTACGATAGTGCATCTAAATATTTTAGGGGGAGGGGGGTGAGAAGGATTACTTTATCCTATCCTAGGTATTCCTTAAAGAGGTGGGGTTTCAGGTGTCTCCGGAAGGTGGTGATTGACTCCGCTGTCCTGGCGTCGTGAGGGAGTTTGTTCCACCATTGGGGAGCCAGAGCAGCGAACAGTTTTGACTGGGCTGAGCGGGAACTGTACTTCCTCAGTGGTAGGGAGGCGAGCAGGCCAGAGGTGGATGAACGCAGTGCCCTTATTTGGGTGTAGGGCCTGATCAGAGCCTGGAGGTACTGAGGTGCCGTTCCCCTCACAGCTCCGTAGGCAAGCACCATGGTCTTGTAGCGGATGCGAGCTTCAACTGGAAGCCAGTGGAGAGAGTGGAGGAGCGGGGTGACGTGAGAGAACTTGGGAAGGTTGAACACTAGACGGGCTGCGGCGTTCTGGATGAGTTGTAGGGGTTTAATGGCACAGGCAGGGAGCCCAGCCAACAGCGAGTTGCAGTAATCCAGACGGGAGATGACAAGTGCCTGGATTAGGACCTGCGCCGCTTCCTGTGTGAGGCAGGGTCGTACTCTGCGGATGTTGTAGAGCATGAACCTACAGGAACGGGCCACCGCCTTGATGTTAGTTGAGAACGACAGGGTGTTGTCCAGGATCACGCCAAGGTTCTTAGCGCTCTGGGAGGAGGACACAATGGAGTTGTCAACCGTGATGGCGAGATCATGGAACGGGCAGTCCTTCCCCGGGAGGAAGAGCAGCTCCGTCTTGCCGAAGTTCAGCTTGAGGTGGTGATCCGTCATCCACACTGATATGTCTGCCAGACATGCAGAGATGCGATTCGCCACCTGGTCATCAGAAGGGGGAAAGGAGAAGATTAATTGTGTGTCGTCTGCATAGCAATGATAGGAGAGACCATGTGAGGTTATGACAGAGCCAAGTGACTTGGTGTATAGCGAGAATAGGAGAGGGCCTAGAACAGAGCCCTGGGGGACACCAGTGGTGAGAGCGCGTGGTGAGGAGACAGATTCTCGCCACGCCACCTGGTAGGAGCGACCTGTCAGGTAGGACGCAATCCAAGCGTGGGCCGCGCCGGAGATGCCCAACTCGGAGAGGGTGGAGAGGAGGATCTGATGGTTCACAGTATCGAAGGCAGCCGATAGGTCTAGAAGGATGAGAGCAGAGGAGAGAGAGTTAGCTTTAGCGGTGCGGAGCGCCTCCGTGATACAGAGAAGAGCAGTCTCAGTTGAATGACTAGTCTTGAAACCTGACTGATTTGGATCAAGAAGGTCATTCTGAGAGAGATAGCGGGAGAGCTGACCAAGGACGGCACGTTCAAGAGTTTTGGAGAGAAAAGAAAGAAGGGATACTGGTCTGTAGTTGTTGACATCGGAGGGATCGAGTGTAGGTTTTTTCAGAAGGGGTGCAACTCTCGCTCTCTTGAAGACGGAAGGGTCAGCGGTCAGCGGTCAGGGATAAGTTGATGAGCGAGGTGAGGTAAGGGAGAAGGTCTCCGGAAATGGTCTGGAGAAGAGAGGAGGGGATAGGGTCGAGCGGGCAGGTTGTTGGGCGGCCGGCCGTCACAAGACGCGAGATTTCATCTGGAGAGAGAGGGGAGAAAGAGGTCAGAGCACAGGGTAGGGCAGTGTGAGCAGAACCAGCGGTGTTGTTTGACTTAGCAAACGAGGATCGGATGTCGTCGATCTTCTTTTCAAAATGGTTGACGAAGTCATCTGCAGAGAGGGAGGAGGGGGGGAGGGGGAGGAGGATTCAGGAGGGAGGAGAAGGTGGCAAAGAGCTTCCTAGGGTTAGAGGCAGATGCTTGGAATTTAGAGTGGTAGAAAGTGGCTTTAGCAGCAGAGACAGAGGAGGAAAATGTAGAGAGGAGGGAGTGAAAGGATGCCAGGTCCGCAGGGAGGCGAGTTTTCCTCCATTTCCGCTCGGCCTTCCGGAGCCCTGTTCTGTGAGCTCGCAATGAGTCATCAAGCCACGGAGCGGGAGGGGAGGACCGAGCCGGCCTGGAAGATAAGGGACATAGAGAGTCAAAGTATTTATATATATATATATATTTATATTTCCGGACCACGGACAGGCAGCATTTTAATTTACCAGACATTTCATGAATGTACTGAACCATGCATTGGGTGCTTAATCTGATTAGGACATCCACCCATGGTTCTCAGAATGACAGAAATCACATTTAGATTATGGTCATTCATCTTAACAGAACATGCAAGTGAGGATGCAACGAAGTGCTTCCTACTTACTGAATTTCGATGTGCCCTTTGAAAATGTTAGAATAACTGTCCACATATGTACTTTTCCTCAGCCAACAAGACTAGTAACGAACAGCAGAATCACTAGCCTATGTCAATGTACTATTTCCCATAGTAGAACAGTTGACCTATTCTATTGTTCAGCTTGTCGAGGAAGAAAATCCTATTCCCAACAGACTCTGGGACAGTTGTGGGACGGTAAGATCCCAAATTCATACAACCAGTGGGCCTAGGCTACATTAAAAAAAAGTTCAAAAGCAATGAGCCTGATGCAGCAGATCAGAACGTTTATCTTAAAACGTTGATAAACTGTTATTTCTTCACATTATAAGCTTAGCAATGTGCACAAGGCCGTAGGCTACGCGCGAATGTTCGTTTCAAAGTACAACAGGCGGAAAAAACACCATTGTCAAAGACAGATAAAAAATATCCTTTAGAAATGTAGAGAGGGGAGATCTAAAGATGCAACAACTATGGGTTGCTAATATGACCAGGATTGTGCCTTTGGCTACTGGACAATGAAAGAAAGTTGAAAACCAATAGAACATGAGAGAAATAGGCTGGTGGTTTCAATAGCATATGGAAGTCTATTTTCCTCCACAGATACTTTTCCTAGGCTACTTTGAAGCAAGGTAAAACATACCTCATAATGGGCTGGAGTAGTAAAACATTCAGGATTCAAATATGATTTCAAAATGCATACCATCTCCAGCTCATTGTGAAGTAATGTGCGACGCACTGATGAAGCCTGCCTTCCTGGTCGGATATTTTCCTTACCCTGCTAAATAAAATCCCCATGCCTGGAAATCCCCAAAAATGTGTGTGCTCAAATGTATGCAAATGTATCCTATCCAGCACCCCTAACTCACTGTCATGCACTCTTCCCAAAGCTATGCAAAGGACTCCACATATTATGTCAACATCAGCATCTCCTTTCGATATTTGGCCCAAATAGTTATGAACTAATAGAGCACTGGCTGGTAGGTTCAGATATAAGGTAACAACATGTGGTTAACTCTTCCAGAAAATTGTTGAAAACAGGCAGTATGTGTAACTAAAGTTTAGTCAAGCTCAAGTAAAACTGAATGTTCAAGTTACACAACGCTGCACAGAAGTGTTTCATATCCCTCCTCCCTCTAGCACAAATGTTAATGGGTAAAAGTTATACTTTCAGTGAAAATGAATGGTTCAGCTACTCCAAAATTCCAACGCTTGGAAGGGTGAATGGCAACATGTATATCTTACTTTTAAGCCCTGTCAACTGCCATTTTATAACATTTACATTACATTTAAGTCATTTAGCAGACGCTCTTATCCAGAGCGACTTACAAATTGACAATGCTAAGTGTTCAAACTTCGTTCTGAACTTTCTAACCCTGTCCGTGTCCCGACCTACAGTAACTCAGTAACTGGTTGTTGAACCCCTTTCAGGAAGGGGGTTCTAGAATGGTTTTAATCAACAACTGTGTGACCGAACGGCCCATGACAGGCATAGCTCGTAACATCACAGTCATTCAGCAGACAACGTTAATCTTATCCCCATTCACAACAACATTTAAAACCAAGTTTATTTTCAACACTTTCAAAAGTGTCATTTTGACACCAGTACAGTGAGTTAATTCAAAACAACACAGAAAATTATTAAATGACAAGGGAGTTATTTATAAAATTACATGGAAAAGTATGGAATGGCTTTTAATGTCATTTTAACTCTAAACTAAAATCAACCCCATGACCAGAGTGGTTCTTGCGCTTTTACTGTGAATCCTAAACTGTTTTCTTCCGTTTGGTGCCTAATGAACATGACCTAGTATTCTCTCCCTGGAATTCCATTCTGCAGGCGTAATAATGAGTGTTTTGGCCTTGTGAGTGTTTGATGCCGGTCCCCATTAAATACTGATAATGACACATACTGTACGGGGGTTCAAAGGTGCCAGTCTGTACCTCCTGCCTCAAGGCTGAATGGCGAAGTAGTCCCGTCACATCATTTCCTCACAACACACACACACTGATCTATTTTTGTATGCTAATCTAGTTCTTTGGAAAATGTCATTTTGACAATATCTCAAAACATATGTTTCAAATTGTCATATGAGTTTAGTCCCTGCGCAAACGAAGACTAGTGATGACTGAGATGTGTCCAATCTCTTGAGCTCATTCTGTAGAAAATAAATAGAACGTACGCATTGCTGCTGCTTTAGGTACCATTTCACCCCACAAAGATTAGTGGATGTCAATGGCCTACAAAGCTCTCAAAATGTTTTCCTTGGGCAAGCTAATTGTTGACAATCCACTCTGTTGAATGAAACAGTTAATACCAAGTAGTATGACGTTAGCGTATCATCTGGACAAGCTGAAGCACAGGAATGTTGGGAGTGCTTCCAACATGCCTGCTGCAACCTTGCAGGGGCCTACAGCCCTGGGGGCTTGGCACAGGGCCATCAAGGAGAGAGATGGAGGGGGATGGGAGAGATGGGAAGAGGTAAATGGATGTCAAGATGCCTAGCTGCCAGGGTGTTGAAGTGTTTATGTAATCCCACCCCACTCTCCTTCCCCTCCACCCTCTTTCCGGAGGGGAACACAGACCTTCCCCTCCACCCTCTCTCCCCCAGACCTGTGCCTGGCTTGCACCAGTTCAAACTATGTCACCCCCTCCTGAGGAGAGGGGAACACAGGGGCCTTATATTCGGCCCTCAGCCCTGGGGTTGCATGACGGGACCTCTGCCCACTACCGTGCAAGGGCCGCCCTCCCCAGTCTTCCCTGAGCCATTTCCTGTACCAGCCTACCCAGCCTTTCCCGCCTAATAGACCATTTCTTCAGTCCTGAGGCTTACTGTATATTTTCCTCCTTCCTTCCACACTGCATGGGTATGCCAGAACCTTCCCAGTTCACACCCATTTCTTCATAGATACAGTCCTTCCCCGGAAACATATAGGACTGTAAAACCCCAATGGCTGGGTAACACCACAATGTCCCTGATATATCACAATATGGTCAGTTAACAAGGGGTTAAAACTGGCTGTAATAGAAGAATTCAGGCTTCTGTGAGGCTTCTCACTTAGGAGTAGAGGCAGGGGAAGGTGTACCGAGGTGGCTGTAATCACACCTCTAGAATCACAATGTAAGCAATGGCTCAGCAGGGAGTCAAGAGGTAGAGAGTGGAATCTGTGTGTGTGCATGTGCAGATGTTCTGTGTGGGTTCTGCGTATGTTTGTTTGTGTGCGTGTCAGCCAACATGCGTGCGTGTATGTGTATAGGAGGAGTTGAAGTAGGGGGAGGTGGAGCCCGCGGATCACAAAACAAGCTCCACGTATAGAACATGGTGCCACTGCCATGGAATCCCATGTGTGTCATAAAGTGGCTCCTGGCAGATTCCTCCAGTTGGTTTAAAGAGGGACCTCCAGGGCCAAAAGACAAAGAAGTGTCTTTATGTACTGGGTGGAGGGTGTAGGTGTGGGCTCTACCTGCAGGGAAAACTGCAGTGCTATGTGCCAAAGTGTACCTGAGAACCCTTTCAATAGAGGCATGGAGGAGAGGTATATGCCTGCCCACCTTAGGAAGAGTGTCAGTGACGCTGTGTGTTTGGACAGCTGGCAGCCCTCCGGTTGCTCCAGCCCCAAACTGTCCAGGCCCACCTCGGTCAAGTCCCCCAAGAGCTCCCCCTGTCTCCGCAGGGCCACTTTGGACACTGTAGCCAGAGAGGCCACCTACAGGGCAATGGAGGAATTTGGCTCCCTGAACTGAGGCGCAGATTGGCAGCCTACAGCCCAGAGAGAAGCCCCAGCCTGCCTCGGTACTACCAGCAGCAGCCCCGCTGCCAGTCCTGGGGTGGGTCCCCGGTCCTGCCTAGGGGTGCCAAAATGCCGCCAGTCAATGCACGTCTCAGACTCAGACAGGAGCCGTGGTTTGAATGGCCTCACCAGTAGCCCAGCTTCTCACCAGCTCTCTGTTCAAGCCAGGCAGTCCTACTACAACTACACCATGTCCCCTTCAGGGTGGGGCTGTGCTGGAGAACCCTGGCCATGGAGGGTGGCGTAGGGTTGAGACTCCCTGGAGATGTAGCCAGGCTGACATGGTAGTTAGCCTGGGACGGGGTGGGGGAGGGAATGAACCAGACAAGAGACAGAAGTATTTCCTTGGCCACTAGCCCTCACATCACTCGTAAGCTGGCTGAGGAGGTTACCAAGCTGTCCACCATCTTCATGGACAGGAGGACTCCCTCCCCCACCCCATCCCAGGCTAACTCCATTAGGTCAGAGAGCCCCAAGCCTGGCTACATCTCAAAGGGAGTCTCAACCCTACTCCACCCTCCATGGCCAGGGTTCTCCAGCACAGCCCCACCCTGAAGTTAACACCCACACACACCTACAGGACCATAGGAGCTGGACCCCACTACAGAGAGTCCAAACCAGGTAAAGGACAAGGGCAAGCCTTCCCCTCCTTCAGCAGAAGGGCATCTCATCCCCTGCTATGCCAGATACGCTGCACCTATTGGTGGCGTCCCACACTCCTATCATAGACCCTCGGCTGCAGAGAGCTGAGCTGCTGACGAAAGACAGCCCCACCCTGCACCGCCACCAGCCCCCGCAGTACAAGGGAGACCGGGACTCCCCCAGCCTGGAAAGGACACCGTATGACACCCGCTTCAACAGAGGGCATCCGAGGGACAACCTGGACAGCAGCAGCCGCCTGCTTATAGGACTTGACATGGAACCGCCAGAGAGCTGGAGCTCCAGGATGCAGCAGTCTTTAGCTAATGAATGGTTGCGAGGTGCCAAGGCATTTTGTTGTATCTTGACATGCTATCTTCATCTTGGCATGTCTGACAGTACATGTAAACTGGGAAAGGAACATGCTTTTTCATTTCTCCTCCCTCCATTCCTTCTATCCTGCTCACTTTTTAAGATGTATATCATTTCAGTGTCAGTCAAGATAAGCAATCACAGATTGATCTGAGGCTGAGCAACATGTGTTTGGAGTTTGAAAATGTTTCATAGGTTTATGATTTATAACAAAGTATGCTAATTCCCTTAGGGAGCTCTCCCATGATATTCATTTCCAGGGTACTGCATTTCTACAGATGACTATTACAGTGGTGTGAGGTGTGTTTATCCCATGGATTTAACTGTCTCACTTTTGTCTGGGATTTTCAATGGCCATTTAAGCTTGACTGATGAAATCATTATAGTCAATTATCAGATTAGTGGCTGTGTAGAAAAATTGTGCAGTTGTTTATTACGATCTATGTTCCTCATCTTGATGCTAGCTACTAGATAGCATCACAGCTAACCATGAAACCTTAATCCCTTGTTCTGTTCATGTGTAACAAGTTCTTTAAGGACTGTGGGATAAGGGTCATTTTGCTATGCATATGTAGCCAACATTGTGTGTGTGTGTGTGTGTGTGTGTGTGTGTGTGTGTGTGTGTGTGTGTGTGTGTGTGTGTGTGTGTGTGTGTGTGTGTGTGTGTGTGTGTGTGTGTGTGTGTATGTTGGCTCCAGTGTTTGCCAGACGTTTTTTGTCTTTGTGTGAATGTGTATGTAAAGCAGCCCAGCCCTTCATCACCCGTGTTCCCCAGTACCATCCACACATCCACCCACACAATACAAAGCATCAACAAAGGAGTTTAATGGAAATCTTTTGGATCGAGTGGGCGAATCCTTATTCCTTTCTCTCAAACACTGTTCTATGAGGATTAATCTGAGCTAAAGGCTATACTTTCATGGTCTTTGTTCTTCCAAAACCTGCTTAACATTTATAGTCAACCTGGACTCAGGGGTGGACGTAACAAAGTAAACGTCTGTCTCCCTCCATTTTATGATTTACATTTCGTATGGAATGTAAATGTATGGAATGTATTCATTCAAATCAATTGTTATTTGTCACATACACGTGTTCAGCAGATGTTATTGCGGGTGCAGCAAAGTTCTTGTGTTTCTAGCTCCAACAGTGCAGTAATATCTAACAAGTAATATCTAACTATTTCACAAAAATACACACAAATCTAAAGTAAAGGAATGGAATTAAGAATATATACATATTTGTGTGAGCAGTGTCAGAGCGGTGTAGACTAACATACAGTAGAATAGGATAGAATACAGTATATACATATGAGATGAGAAATGCAAAATATGCAAACATTATTAAAGTGGCCAGTGATTTCAAATATATACAGCAGCAGCCTCTGATGTGCTAGTGATGGCTATTTAACAGTCTGATGGTCTTGAGGAAGAAGCTGTTTTTCAGTCCCTCGGTCCCAGCTTTGATGAACCTGTACTGACCTCGCCTTCTGGATGATAGCGGGGTGAACAGGCAGTGACTGTGGTGGATGTTGTCCTTGATGATCTTTTTTGGCCTTCTTGAGACATTGGGTGCTGTAGGTGTCCTGGAGGGCAGGTAGTTTGCCCACGGGGATATGTTGGGCAGACCTCACTACAATCTGGAGAGCCCTGCAGTTGCGCGCAGTGCAGTAGCTGTACCAGGCGGTGATACAGCCCGACAGGATGCTCTCAATTGAGCACCTGTAAATGTTTGTGAGGGTTTTAGGAGCCAAGCTAAGTTTCTTCAGCCACCTGAGGTTGAAGAGGTGCTGTTGCGCCTTCTTCACTACACTGTCTGTGTGGATGGACCATTTCAGGTTGTCAGTGATGTGTATGCCGAGGAACTTGAAGCTTTCCACCTTCTCCACTGTGGTCCCGTCGATGTGGATAGGGGGGGTGCTCCCTCTGCTCTTCCACCATCAGCTCCTTTGTTTTGTTGACATTGGGTGAGACGTTATTTCCTGGCACCACACTCCCAGGGCCCTCACCTTCTCCCTGTAGGCTGTCTCGTCATTGTTGGTAATCAGGCCTACTACTGTTGTTGTCTGCAAACTTGATGATTGATTTGGAGGCGTGCGTGGCCACACAGTCATGGGTGAACAGGGAGTACAGGAGGAGGCTGAGCATGCATCCTTGTGGGGCCCCAGTGTTGAGGATGGGGGCGGCCTGTCAGGAAGTCCAGGACCCAGTTGCACAGGGCGGGGTTCAGACCCAGGGCCTCGATCTTAAGGATGAGCTTGGATGGTGCTATGGTGTTGAATGCTGAGCTATAGTCAATGAACAGCATTTTTACATAGGTATTCCTCTTGTCCAGATGGCATAGGGCAGTGTGCCCGTGCGATGGCGATTGCATCGTCTCTGGATCTATTGGGGAGGTAAGCAAATTGAAGCGGGTCTAGGGTGTCAGGTAAGGTAGAGGTGATATGTTCCTTGACTAGTCTCTTTAAGCAATTCATGATGACAGAAGTGCGTGCTACGGGGCAATAGTCATTTAGTTCAGTTACCTTTGCTTTCTTGGATACAGGAACAATGGTGGACATCTTGAAGCATGTGGTGACAGCAGACAGGGATAGGAAGCGATTGAATATATCCATAGACACAGTGAAGTTATTTGAGAACCGTCATAGTATCAGCTTGAGGGGGAATATACGAAGAGAGAATTCTCTTGGCAGGTAATACGATCATCATTTGATTGTGAGGTATTCTAGGTTCTGTGAACAAAAGGACTTGAGTTCCTGTATTTTCTCACAATCAACCCATTAGTAGTTAATAATGAAACATACACCCCCGCCCTTCTTCCTGGAAATATATTTATTTCTGTCTGCACTTTAAACTGAGAACCCAACTGGCTGATACGGACTCAGGCAGTATATCCCGAGAGAGACATGTTTCCGTGAAACAGAGTATGTTACAATCCCCAATGTCTCTTTGGAAGGAAATCCTTGCCCTGAGCTCGTCAACTTTATTATCCATTGACTGAATATTACCGAGTAATATACTCCGAAGCGGTGGGTGGTGTGCGTGCCTACTGAGTCAGACTAGACGTCCACTCCGAGTACCTCTCCTCCACCAGTGGTGTTTTGGGTCAGCCTCTGGAATCAGTTTAATTGTCCTGGGGGTACAAACGAAAGAAGCCGATTCAGGAAAGTCGTATTCATGGTCGTAATGCTGGTAAAACTGGTGAGTTAGCGTCCAAACGTTCTTCCCGGCTGTATGTAAAAACACAATAACGTCTCTGGGCTAATAATGTAAGAAATAACACAGAAAATAAATACTGCAAAATTTACAAAGATCTATAAGCACGGCAGCCCTATCTGTCGGCACCAAGAAGGCTTGGTTTTCGCTAAGGTGTGGACAGGGGTGGCGGATGGGTGTGATCCCATGACTCTGTATCAGAAAGTTGTGTGTTTGATCCCAATGGTGACATTTATATTTCGTTTTTTTTAATGCTCTCCCAAACCTTAACCCTTAAAGGAGAAGTTTACCCAAATTACAGACACTCCCAAGTGATTCCATACATTGAAGCAAGTTCAGTGGAGTTTGCCCTCTCCTATTACATTTGAGGTAAGACCCAGATGCAGACAATGTCAAATTAACAACAGTTTATTAATCCAACAGGGGCAGGCAAAAGACAGGTCAAGGGCAGGCAGGGGTCAGTAATCCAAATATGTGGGGCAAAGGTACATGACGGCAGGCAGGCAGGCTCAGGGTCACGGTCAGGGCAGGCAGATAAGGTAAAAACCGGGAAAACTAGTAAACAGGAACAATCAAGAGACAGGAAGAGAGGGGAAAATGCTGGTAGGCTTGACGAAACAAACAAACTGGCAACAGACAAACGAGCACACAGGTATATATACACAGGGGATAATGGGGAAGATGGGAGACACATGGAGGGGGGTAGAGACAATCACAAAGACAGATCAGGGTGTGACAGTAACCCCCTCAGTAGTGACTACCTACCTGGGCACATACCTGGTTGACCGGGGAAATCTGTGATGAGGCCTGGGTCCAGAATGTTCCTGTCGGGGACCCAGCACCTCTCCTCCGGGCGATAACCCTCCCAGTCAACCAGGTACTGCCCCAAGGTCGAACCTTCACGAGACGCCTCACAGTGTATGCCGGTTGGCCGTCGATGAGACGGGGAAGACGGATGGGCCTGGAAACAGGAGACAAAGGACTGTGAGTCATGGGTTTAACTCTGGACACATGAAAGGTGGGATGTATACTAAGGGTACGGGACAACAGAAGACGAACAGCAGAGGGGCTAATCATTTTTGAGATGGGAAATGAGCCGATAAACTGGGCGGAGAGTTTGCGGGATTTATCTCCCCCCGATAAACCGCGGGGAGAGATCCCGGGTGGATAACTATACCTTCTGCCTGAGACAATACAGGGGAGCCGGGGTCCGATGGCGATCCGCTTCTCGTCGATACCTGGAGGTGGTCTTGAGGAGGGCCGACCAGGCTCTCCAGGTCTGACAGCGGTGGATAAACATCTGGACAGAAGGTATGCCGACCTCTTCTTCCTGCTCGGGGAAGAGCGGGGGCTGAGACCACAGGGAACACTCAAATGGCAATAGGCCCGTGGCAGAGCAGGGAAGGGTGTTGCGGGCATATTCTACCCACACAAGCTGCTGGCTCCAGGTGGTGGGTTAATGAGCCTGCCAGGACGAGAACTGAGGTCCCCGGTCAGAGACCATGTCCACGCGCAGTCCATGGATCCAGAAGACGTGCTGCACCATGAGCTGGGTCACCTCCTTGTCCTCGGAAACAGAGATGACAGCAAGAGCTAACTGGTGTTCGGTCCCTGGCTGCACTTTATATAGGAAATCAACGGAAGAAGGCACCAAATTCCACTGTTTTACGATAAAATATATCAATCTTACATCGCTGTGTATGCGTAACTAGCACTTCAGCAATAATCCATATGATTAAGATATGTAATCTGAAATTATGGAGAGAGACAATATACATTGTGTCACCTTACATTACAGAATAGAGTATCATAAAACCATTGTGACAAATAAACATAGGCTATATAGTGTTTTGGGCTAATGTGAAAACATAACCCTGATAACGGTCCCGCTCATAGAGATTTATGATAAGTAATCATTCAATAAAGTAAAGTTTAGCTACTTATTCATTAAATAATTGTCCATGTAGCCCATCTGGAACAGGGTTGCGTCACCAATACATTTTTGGAATACCGAAAATTGTTTCCAGGACACCAGAGTTTATGTGGGCAGCACAATACCTGTGGTCGCAAAAGCAACCTTACCTCTCCTCATCATCATAACGTTCCTCTATTTCTGTAGGAATTGTAGTCACATACTCAAATTCTCTTCAGCTCAAACATTCCTCATTCGCTTCATTGGTGCACCATTGCCACATCTGCACCACCAGTCTGTGTTGATCCTGGGGATGGGTTGCGGCTTTGGTCCAGCTATTGCTGCGGCTTTGGTGGCTAAGGTGGCAGCGACCATCTGAAGCTCAATTTGCCTCAATTCTTTGTTCAAATAATCAGGCTTATATGAATACGTTTCAACAACCTTCATCGGTGCCCCTCCAGTAGCAAGTATGTTGTTGTCAGACATTTGTAGGTTGTGGTTTACTTTGTATAACTAACGTGTAACACTGTCTTCACTTCTCTGCCCCCCCAAAAACGTGCATCTGTGAATAAAGGCATATCGTGCAGTTTCTACATGGCAGGGATTCCCCCGAGAGCACACATGTGCAGTTGTTACCCATCTCCACTGCTGTGGCAGTCAGCTACATGAAATAATGATATAAAATCATCACAAATGTTAGTACTAAAACCGACAGTACTTTTGAAAATAATTGCTCATTGTAAGCTTTCAATAAAAACATTTGTCTGAATTGTAAATTCACTGGCAACGGAGCAGAGCGAGGCCTGCATCCTGCAACGTTTTTGCAGCTGTTTCAGTACAGCGATACAGGCAGAGGGACGGGAGAGAGAAAACTCCACTGAACTAGTTTCAATGTATGAAATCACTTGGGACTTTCTGGATTTTTAGTAAATTTCTCAATTAAACTTTTAAATTTGACTTTGGAGCAACCTCGGAATTTTACGTTTGGAGAAACGGAAAATAAACGTCTAATTCTGGAGTGAGACTGTGAGAGCTTGTGGAGCTAACCTTAGCTAGGTTACGGTTAGGGTTAGGGGTTAAGGGTTAAGGTCAGGGTTAGGGTGTAAGGGTTTAGATTAGTGTTAGGGTTAGGAGAAGGGTTAGCTAACATGCTATGTAGCTGTAAAGTAGCTAAAACGTTGTACGGTGTTGTAAAGTGGCTAATTAGCTAAAATGCAAAGGTTGTCCGTGATATGATTTGAACACGCAACATTTTGGTTGC